>NW_017731411.1:2405868-2416780 GCF_001890085.2 Hipposideros armiger | reverse complement strand
AATGATGGTGCCAACTTGGGCCAGTTAAGCAACGTCCTCCACAACTAGACTGAAGAACAAAAGGACAGCAACTTGTCTGTTCCCCTTTCCCCAATTCCCCAATAAAAATCTTCAAAAAAAAAAAGAAAGAAAGAAATGTCTTCAAATTTATAGAGTGGGAGAACGTGAAACAGGATTCTCACCTGTACAAATGGAATTTCAGAATACCAAGGACAAAGGGGGAAAAAAATCTCTAAACCTGAGAGAGACAAGCACACAAAACACACCGAGAGAGAGAGAGAGAGAGAGAGAGAGAGAGAGAGAGAGAGAGAGAGAGACTATTATAATGAAACGAGAATCAGATGATGAATGTCATTGGCTGCACTGGATGCAGAAGAGAGTTGGGCAATGCATTCAATCATCTGAGGAAAATAATTTGAAAATATAATTCTGTATCCAGAAAGACTGTAATTTAAGTGTGTAGACAATATAGAATTTTTCTGACATGTAAGAAATTGTAAAGTTTATCCCCACAGACTCTTTTTGAGAGAATTATAATAAATCATATTTCAGCAAGAAAAAAAATAAAACCAAGGGAGAAATTAGATGAAAATAGAATTGAAGATGTAAAGACAAAGACATGTACAGTAAGTTGTACCAAGTTTAAATACACACTGTACAATACTATACTGTATATCGTTTATGGACATATGTAGATGCAGTAAAATATAAAACCATAGAGGGAATGAGATATATCAAATTCAGAATAGAGGTTACCTCTGGGGGATGAGGTATAATAGGATTGGGAAGGAGTCCAAAGGGCGATTCAATTATATAGGTAATGTTTTATTTCTTAAAAAAATAAAAAAGGTACAGATCTTGAGCAAATATAACTAAGTGTTAACATCTGTTAAATCTGGGTATTGAAAACATGGAATTTGTTATATTATTATTTATCATTTTCTTTATATTTGAAGTTTTTCAGAATTATTTTAAGGAGTAAGGAGGTAAGGAAGCAGAGAAAGCTTGGATAGATAACCACTTAAGACATTTTGTAGCAAAGAAGCAGAGGTGTGGGGCGGAAACGGGACTGGGTTGTGGCCTCAAGGGAGAGTGTTGTTTGTATGCTAATGGAAATAATCTGGTAGAAGGAAGAGATTGATTTGGGGAGGAAGGGAAGGGCTCACAGGAGGAGCCAAGATGGAAAGAATTCTGAGCACCTGAGGACACATTTACCCTTCACAGAAATAGGGAGTCCCTTCTGCCCGTTGGACATGAGGAGGAAAGACAGAGGTGAATTTAGGGATACAGGTGGGCTTGCAGAACTTGGTAGTGAGAATATAAAGCCATTGGCCCAAGGTGTATGCTAGCCTAGCTGTGGTATACAAGTTAAAACCGCCATCTGAGGTGGTATGCGGATGGCTTTTTTGTTGTTAAGTGTATTGAGATATTAGTTATATATGGTTAAGATTCACACCATTTAATATAGAGTTTTATGAGTTTTGACAAATGCATACAGTCGCCACCACAATCAATATATAGGACAGTTCCATCCCTCCCCAAAATTCCCTTGTGCCCCTTGTAGTCAATTCTTCTCCACATACCAGACCCTGACAACCACTGATCTAACTTCTGTCCTTATAGTTCAGAATGTCATCTAAATGGAATCATATGGTAGGTAGCCTTCTGAATCTAGCTTCTTTCACTTTATTTAATGCATTAGAATTCATCTATGTTTTGCATGTATCAGTAGATCATTGTTTTTTATGGCTGAGTGAAATGCCATTGTATGGATTTGGGTTATTTCCAGTTTGGGGGGATTCTGAAGAAAGCCATTCTAAATATTCACATATAGGTTTTGGGTGAACATAAATTTTCAACTTTCTGGGGTAAATACTTGGGAATAGGATCACTGGGTCATGTGGTAAATCTGTGTTTATATTTATAGGAAACTGCTAAACTGATTTCCAAAGTGACTGTACCAGGGACATGGCATTTTGAGGTGAAAGAGGAATGTGTGAAGTCAGCATCTAGGAGAACAGCATATTCCTCATTCTGTTTGCACCCCCAACGCTAATCTCCATCTCTTGCCCTGTTCTGCACCTTGGGAGCTTCCCCCCGACTGACTGCATCATCTTAACTTCTCTGTCAGCTGCCTCTTGGTTGGGTTTGCCAACGGGAGGCACTGGCAACAATTAGGGGAGAAGAAAGAAAAGTCTAGGTGTTCCTTTCCTGCTCCCTCCAAAACCGATACTCCTGCCAGGTAGGCTCTTGCCATGGCTCCAGCACTCCCCGTGATTCAGTGCGACTGCTTCCTTCTCCTCTTGTCCTTTCAGGTTTAAGAAGGCAATGGCGTTCCACTTTTGCTCATCTCTGGGTGAGGATGTTAAGGACATTTTTTATTGCTTCCCTTAAATCTGCTCACACCTGTGATAGGTACTCTTATTAAAATCCTTTGAGCCATCTCTGTTGGACCTATTATATGCTGGGATCTTGACTAGTTGAGTGAGAAAACACGCTCTTTAGGGGGCTCAGTAGGATTTGTAGGGAGTCTTGCATGCATGTTTGACGTTTGTGTCCAAGAATTTAAAGTGAGACCAGGCACTGTGAAACTATGATTTTATCTAGCAAATGTCAACTGCATAGTCACAAGCATGGAGAACAGACCAGGTTCAACCAAGGTGGGGATTGAACAAGTGAGTAGGTGACAGTGAGAAGGCCAGGTTTGTTCTTATCCTTCAGATCCCAGCTCAAAGGAACTAGTTCTGATTACTCTTTCTAAGGATGTTCCTCAGCTGACTGTTTCCTTCATTACATTATCATATCATAATCTGTAACTATCATGCTTGGTCACCTGTTTATTTGTCTCACCCTGGAAATTAGGCGTCACCATCAGGGGATTGTCTGTTGTGTTCACCACTGCCTCCCTAGTGCTTCGAGCAGTGAATGGGTCAATTGAAGCATGCTAACCCCTTCACCCGATCCATGTTTTCCATATTATCCTATCATAGTGTGTCCCCTTCTAAGAAAACAATGCGGCATTCTCCCTACTGACATTCCTATTACACATGTTGACACATTTCTCATACCAGGTATTTTAAAATCTGAATTGTTGTCTCTAAAATTGGAAGTCTAAGGATATAGGCTGGTATATTGTTATTAATTAAAACATTGATCATAAAGGTCCATACAAATTCAGATTGTGTCAGATATGGAGAAAGAAATTCCATGCAGAGTGGGCAGATCAGGACTTATGAGGCTGATTCCTTGACCTGAAGGCAGGACACATGGAAATTGAGAGAATTAGGCTAAATCTAGAGAGTTAGATTATTCAAAGAATGACAACTGGTAGGAAGATTTCTTTTTCTCATAAAGAACTGGAGTCATTTTACACACACCTAAGGTTATGCCATGAATGTGATAAATGCTCCTCTTTTCATAGGCCTAAATGGAAGAATATATGAGTATATATAAACAGTAAGTTTGGAGAAGTAAGGTAATAAGACTTATTTAAAAACTAGACTAGAGAATTCAACCTATAATAACACATACAAATACTATTCATAGTATTTCCTGGGGGGAGGGTGAAGTTATTGGAATCTGTCACTTTTTACATCTTTGATATTTGAATATTTTTACAAGTGACATGTGTTACTATTATATGAAGAAAATATTGGATGTTAATAAGTACTAACTAAACTCAATTACTTTTATAAGCAGAAAATAACTAAATAATTTTTTAACCTATGTGACAGTAGCAGTACTTAGAGAATGCAAGCTTTTGAGTTAGATTGACTTTGAATAGAATCCCACACCCCCTGGTCTATCTGTTATAGCTGAATGATATTGACTGAGTTACCTTCCTAAATCTCTAGTGTCCTCATCTGGAGAAAACAACTGTTATTAATACCTTAGTGGTTGTAAGAATAGTTCATAATTTACCTTAAGCATTCACCTTAGTGTCAAACACAAATGTTAGCATTCCCTTTAGAAGATGTAACTTTAAAGGAATGTGAGTTCATTTTCTTTGAGTGATTCTAGAAGTGATTTTATTTCTGAAACAAAAATCCTCATCTCCATAAAGCATGCACTGTTTTTACCCCTTTCAGTTTTCCGTTATTTGCACCACTATTCTCCCAAGCTTAGAAAAACTCAGCTGATTTTTTTTTCCTAGAAAATAACTAATACTCTTTTTTCCTATTTTTGCAACCACACTTTGAGCTTCATCTCATCCCAGTTTCACGCCAAGGTGACCCAATCAGACTTCCTGCTCCCGCCCACTCCCATACGTGCCCTCTCATTTCTCCACTCACTGCCTCTGTCAGTCACTACTCCTTGTCTATATGTGTTTCTCCATGTCCCAGCACAGTGCCTGGTGCATACCAAGCGCTCCACCACTGTTTGGTGAACAAACGTTGGGTGCCTTCTCAAGACTTATTACAACACAACCCTCTCCAATTTACACAATTTTCCCCAGTCAAAGCCAGCTTATTCAGGAGGCCAGGCTCCCTGTTCTCCACCTACATTAGGCCCAATTCACTGCCCCGCAAAACAATATGCCATCGTCAGCCTCCTCGGCTAAAATTGATCTGTTCTTTAAAATCATTTTCATAATCCAGCTCTTTTGAAAAAAACTTCATGATATAATCTGCCTTTCTTCAAAATTTTAGCACTTACTTTTAATTAGTACCATATTTAAAAAAGTATACCCTGTGTTCTCTTTTGTATGATATTCTATTGTTTTGCCAGTTTTGATCATAACTAAAGCCACAATGAAATTGTGACTCTCAGGATTAGCCACTACCAGGTGTGACCCCAGCACAGAATAAAAGTCAAAGTTTTACTGGTTAGTGTGCGAGATCTTTATTTTCTGCAGGATGGAATTTGATACCAGAATACTTTACATGAAGCTGACATCCTTAATTTGAAAATGCAGAAAGGCACAGGTGGCTGACGCTGCAGGGGTATGTTGGACCTCCTGACTCTCTTTGGTGAATCTGCACTTGGACTCACACTGAGGATTGTGTCAATTCCTGTGGGCGGAATCTGCCTGAATACAAGCCAATATCTTTAAATGAGACAACACAGAAAGAGTTATACTTTTCTATAAGCTTGTTTATTGGTTTTCTGAGAGACAGCCAGATGGGGGTAATTTGCCAAGTTAAATAGATTCGAGCTTGATGAAACACCAGGTTTCCTCTGTTCATCTTCCCGCCTTCCTAGAGCACCCTTTCAGCATGCTCTGACCTCCTCTCTGCTTTATTTTTCTCACTGGTACTTATGGTCATATGA
Source organism: Hipposideros armiger (assembly GCF_001890085.2). NCBI lineage: Eukaryota > Metazoa > Chordata > Mammalia > Chiroptera > Hipposideridae > Hipposideros > Hipposideros armiger. Next base: position 2,411,509 of record NW_017731411.1, on the reverse strand, counting down.
CAAACTATATATTTCATTTGTTTCTTTCTTTGTCTGTCTTCCTCCATGACGACAGGGAGGCATTTGTCTGTTTTGTTCATTGCTATAGCTTTAGTGCCTAGAACAATGCCAGGCACTTAGCAGACATTCAAAACATAACTGAGGAATGAATGAATGAATGAATGAATGAATGAATGAATGAATGAATGAATGAATGCCTCTGTCAAGAACCACCCAAAATTAAACAGGCTTGGTGATTAATGACTGACATTAACGGTGGAGCCCAGTGTGTCTGCTCATGGTGTTCTCTAGAACACAAATAGAATTGGATGGTGTAACAAGCATGTCTGGTGCCCCCAGCACAAGTGGGTGGCCCACCTCTGACTTCAGCCAAGTGTCATGCACAGAGTTCTAAGCTCAGATTCATCTTTCTCCAGTGCACTGAGGAGAGCCTTTCCCTTCCTTTTCTGGAGAGTTCTCTGATGCCCTGGAGCCTGTTGGGCCTGGGCAGGTGCAGCCACATTGCACCTAAGCAAACATCCCTGAAGGAAACCCTCCACTGATGGGGGTCAGGAGCCAGTGGATAAAAAGGCTCCAGACCCTGTCCTGCTGGGCACCATTCTAGAAGCATTTTGTATGCATCTCAGAAGGTCCTGGAGGAATTAGTCTCCCTTTGCTTGCCCTGTGTTGGTATTTTTCTCCTTCCTGTGTCACTCTTTCTGCTCCCTCATTCTTGCTTCCTGGAATCACCTCCTGCATAAACTAACTTATCTCAGACATCTTTTAGGGAAACACAAACTAAAAGACTGAGGTGTTTAAGTTAACCTAACGAGCTACAGACGCAAGCTCCAGGAGTGTTTCCTACCTACAATCACCATGTTAGCATCAGATGAGGAGTAGAACAGAGATTCTCCTGCTGGGTATACCAGTGCTGTTGACTCCCTTCACAGTATCAACTCAATCAAGTGCACATATGGCCACATCCTTGAAGTCTCACCTTTTTCAATAGCCACTTCACTTCTTGATGAAGTTTTCTCGGTGAAGTCTTGTCTGAGACTCTTTTTTTCCTGTGAGCTGGAAAACTTAGAAGTGGGCGGGCCCAGGGAGTTCCTCTTTGCCCCCCCCCACCCCAAGTTTCCTAGTGCACCGTGGATTTGCTCTTGTTCACAGCTGCACAGCTCAGGCTATGCACAAGTGGTGAGGTAAAAAAAGAGCTGATCACTCAGAGTCCAGACAGGGCCTTCACCCGCAGCTGATAGCACTTGAGATGATGCTGGCCTTGGGGTATTAGCTCCATTACCAAAAGCTTCCTGCCAGAGGCTCTTCCAACTGTGTTTTATGGAGTTCGTTTTACAAGTGTACAGGCATTCCTTGTTTTATTGCGCTCCACTTTATTGCTCTTCTCAGATGTTAACGTTTTTTACAAACTGAAGGCAAAACCCTCCACCAGAAAAAAAGATTAATACTCACTTTATTGCGATGCATGCTTTATTGCAGGGGTCTGGAACAGAGTCTGCAGTATCACCGAGATATGTCTCTGTGTCTTGGATTTCAATGTTTAATGATTTATTTTTGAATCAATTGAAAAACGCCAATCACCAGCTCAAACTATTTATGTCAGTTCCAACAAAACAGAGCGCAGCACATTAGTTTGTGTTCCCGTGTCCCTTATCACTCTGCACGAGGCAGTTCCTACCACCTCTCGGCTTATATGTGAACATGCTATAGCTGTGTCTTTAATAAGGCACCGCATGTCTTAAAATCAAACTTTAAGATAAGGGTCAAACCCATACATGCGTCACGCTGCGTTTGTTAATCATTACGCTCTAATCAGTTGTGATAGCAGGTCCTATAATGACATTGTATCATCCTTTTTTTTTTTTTGCATAAGTTTTAGGTGCTTATCATCTAACTTTCTTACTTAAAAAAAAATAAGGAATGTGAGTAAATTTTAGGTATTGTTAGTGATTCAACTTTCTGCTGCTCCTCCTTTAGCCTTCTGGCCAGTTTCATAGAAGAATGCCAAGATTATGGACCCAAGGTATCAAAAACAAACAAATAAATTTATCATTTACAGTGACTTATCCACAGAACTTTGGATTTTCCTTCACAACCAGGCCAAAGACGGAGACAAATTGGTTGCCAAAGCTGATATATGACTGCAACTCTTGACTTTCAGCTTGGATTTTAAATATTTCTACTTATCGGAATAGCTTCATTCTTTCATTAGCTAGTGGTATAAATTTGAACGTACAAATAGCTATGGTAAATACTGCTTTTTTCTATTTTATATATTGAGGATCTTGCAAAAGTTAATTTAAAAGAGATTTTACTGCAAACAAACCAACAAACAAAACCAACAAGAACAAAAAGCACGCCTAGGAACCATTGCAGCCTGGAGGACAGAGTGAGCTCCTAGTCGTGAGGTGAGGAGCAGCGTCTCCTCAAAATCCAATCAGCCATCACCTGTCACCTCAGCTCACATCAAGTCACCACAGCTCTTCCCCTTCTCATTAAAACCTCCAGCCTCTTACTCTTTTCCCACTGATACTAGGTAGGGAGAAAAATCAATCTGACATACTGCAATGAAAAGTTATGAGAGGGCATTACTGAGCAAGCACTGTTTAGTTCATTGCCCGCTGTATTCAGTTCAGCTGGTTACATTGGAAGCTATGTGAGCACTGAAAGGATGCCAAGCAGAGGAAGTAAGACATGCACATAGTTGTGTATAAATGCCCCTTTATCCTCTACATTTTACCCTAAAGCCTACGTGTTATCCTGTACATTTTCACTCTGAAGCCTGTGACTTATCCTGTATGTTTACCCTGAAGCCCATGCTGTTTTAAGAATTTAAAAAAATCCATTTCAGTACTTGAAAGCATCATTGTCATCATTCTCATCACAAACCACAACCTAAACAGGCATTCTTCATGATGCATACAGATATGAGACGGCTTTCTTTTGCATTTAAGCCTTAAGATAAAAATATGGGTGTGAAAGGTTCTTTTACAATGAGAGCATGAAGGTTAATGAAAATATGCCTAATGACTTTTGGGTTAATATTGGTTGCTCAGCCCCAGTTAGTAAATGGATTTTTTCCTGACCAGAAAGAACCACACAGAGGAATCTTACACAGCCTCAGGTATCTGGGCCTCGGGCTAGTCTGGACTATTTAGAGATGTGGAAAGAGACATACTAGCTGGAATGGATGAAGATAATATACTGGAAAGCAGCCAGAATCATGATGTAGTGGGCACTTGGGTGTAACTGGATTTCCATATATAGAGATCTCTTATCCATGGATTTAAAATGCTAACAGTTTATTTCAAAGCCAGTGATTTGGAACTTGGAGTTTAAAATAACGTTATAAACGGTGCTTAGGCTCTTTTTCCTTGTGCTAATATATTATGGTTGCCTTGCACAAAGTAACCCCAAAGAAAGTTGAAAATAGTGGTAATGATACAGAGTATATTACTCAGAGTGGTCTGTCTACTCTCTATTCTCTAGGTAAAAAAATTGGGTAGTATTAAAACAGGAAGAGGAATGAAACAAAAGTAAAAGAAATATATGGACAGCATTCCTATGATTTTAAAATGTTTATGCAAAGCACAACCTAAATACAAATTAGAAAACCCAGATTCAACCACTAACTATACATGGGACTTGAACAAGCCAATCAACCTCTCTTCCCTCAGTTATGACATAATGTCAAGCCTGTCCCTATGCAAACTCACAGGCTAGAGACTAGCAGGGAATAATGCTGACTCATTTCATTTTAAACGTATAACCATAAATGTCAAATGGGTAGACCCTACATTACTTTTGTCAAATCTAGCTCCCAATCTTCAACATGACTACTTCACATTTCCTTTCTCAGGCTTTCAATGTCTCCTCCTTTTTCTTAGAGAATAGAAGCAACCACATGAGACACCCATCTACCGGCACCTCTATCTATACACTCCATCTTTCTTCCTGAGGTTAGGGGTGAACTGTTTTCTGAGCAAAGGTTTTTCCCACTATTTGTCCATTGAATCTCAGATCTTCATGCCTAATTAAGAATTGCCTCTGCAACTATTCCTCTTCCCTCTCTTTTATCATCAGTTTTTCCCATCTACTGGCTCATTCCACCAGCACATAAAAATGCTGCATCTCCTGTCTAATAATAGTCTCTGTGAACCATATAGACTTTTCTAGTCACTCTCTGTTTCTCTGCAAGCCCCTACCGTGACCTACTCTGGAGAGTTTTCTGTACTGGTTGTATCCACAGCCTCTCCTCCTCCTATACTCTCTCCAGTCTGCTCTAATCAGACCACTCCACTAAATTTTTTTTTTTTTGGGGGGGGGAGACTGTCTGGTCACCAATGACCTTTACATTGCCAAATCCAACGGTCATTTTTCTGTCTTTGTCTTCCCAAATGTATCAGCATCATTTGATGCAGTTAGTCTCTCCCTCCTCTGAGATACTTCGTTCACTTACTTCCAGGACACCACATGCTCCTCAGTTCCCTCTTTTGAGTCTCATGATGGTACCACCACCTCCACCTCTTCCTGGTCAAAATGGGGTAGTTCTCCAGGGCTGTCCTTGGACCTTCTCTCTCATCTCACTCATCCCTGGGTGACATTATTCATTCCTATGGTTTTATATCTATAAGCTGATAACTCCTAAATTTATATCTCAGTGCTAAACTTTTCCTTCAACTTGAGCTTGGTCTATCCAATGATCTCTTTGACCTCTCCATTTGGATATATCATAGACATCTCTAACTTAACATGCCTAAAACATCTCTCATGATTTCTGCCTACCTCTCCTCATATGAAAGCAAGAGCAAATGAATACGCACAGCTGGTTCCTTTCCTAGTCTTTAAGATCTCAATAAATGGCAGCATGATTCTTTCGGTTGCTCAGACCCAAAGCCTTAGAGTCGTCCTTAACATCTTTCTTTCTATATATTTGGCATCCAACCCATTAGCAGATTCTGTCAGCTCTGTCTTAAGAGTATATCACAAGTTTGGCCACTTCTAACCACCTCCACTGCTACCACATAAGTCTCACCAGAACTATTGCAATACTCTTCTAAATGTCCCCTCCCCCAATAACCTATTCCTTGTGTAGAAGGCAGAGTGTTAACACCCACTAGATAATATCAGTCCCCTGCTTGAAAAAAGATTTCCCATCTTATTTAGATTAAGTTCTAAATCTCTCACTATTGGTTGCAAGAACCTACATAAACTTGCTGCCGGCTACCTCTGTGACCACATATCCACAAATCTCTCCTTGGCTCATTCTTTTCTAAGCACACCACCCCCTATATTTTTCCTTGCTTACTGTAGTTACTGGCCTAACTCAGGGATATTTATTTGTGACCATCTTCTCTCATATCTTCAGGGCTTACTTACCCACCATCCTTACGGAGCTTAGCTTCGATGTGTTTGGAAGTGGTTGTAGGAGAGGCTTTATTGGGCAATACAATGAACAAATTAAAATAAATGTATTTTTATGTCAAGTAATGATATTTGTTATGTAGGAAAATAATAGGGACTAGAAAAAAATTATGTAGAAAAAAATAGGGGCAAGGGACTAGAAAGTTCTAGAGGGGCGGGAGGATGGTATTTTATTTTATTTTATTTTATTTTATTTTTTTAAAGATTTTTATTGGGGAAT
>NW_017731411.1:2335627-2405523 GCF_001890085.2 Hipposideros armiger | reverse complement strand
AGCCCAGCTCCAGGTTGAGCTGTTGTTCAGCATCTTAGCTGTGGAGGGCAGTGTCACTGGCCCTCATATGTGGGATCCGAACCGAGGCCCTCTGGCATCCCAAGCGAGTTCTTAACCATCGCGCCACTCGGCCGGCCCAGAGGATGGTATTTTAGATGTGGTAGTCAGGGAAGGACTGTCTGGTAAGATGACATTTGAATGACAGCCTTAAGGAAATTGGAAATAGCTTCATGTTACCAATTCTCAAGTGACATTCAGTGAATGCATGCAATTGAACTTAACTTTTCGACACTTTCCTAGTCTTCTTCCTCTCATGTACATTTACCAATTTCTCTCAAATTACTGGGCCCTTGAGAAAATAATACTTGTACGTGATACAAGCTGATGCTTAAAAGATTTGAGACACTGAAATAGCCCTTCCCTTAAGTGAAATATTTAATTATGTTTATGTAGGAATGAACAGTATAAAATGATGTGATATTTTTACTCCAAATTTTATTTTCTTTCTTTTTTTATTGTATTTTCTATCACTTCCAAAGTAAAATATAGAGATGGTGGCAGGCACGTGTTCTTCCTTGACTTAGTGGAAATACATCCAATGTTTCTCTTGTAAGTATGATCTTGATCTTGGTAGTTTCATATATTCTCAATCACATCAAGCTTATTAAAAGTTTCATTCTATTGCAAATGGATTTAACACTTTATCAAACGTACTTCAGCCTCTGTGGAGATGGAATATCCTTTCAACATCTAATAGCGGGATGATTCAATTACCACAATCTCTAATATCATTATAATTCTGGGGTTAGTTTTGCCTGATCGTGATGAATACGAGTACTACTATTAGTACACTCCTGGAGTCAGTTTGTTTAATTTAGAATGTTTACATTTCTACTTACAAGTGAGATTGATGAAAAGCTTCTCTTTCCCTGCCTTGACAATTTGTTGAATCAGTTATAATAGATCTAGAAAAGAACCAAAAACTTCCTTTTTTAGAATATGTTTTGGCACAATTTAAGTAAATTGTCTGGTGCTTGAAGTTTTGTAAAAACACTCATGAATCCGTTTGAGCTGGTGCTATTCTGAAAGGCAGCTCTTTCATACATTTTAAATTTTCTTTCATGTTTATAGCTATATTTATAGTTCATTGTGAGCAAATTTTTATAATTTATATTTTACAATAAAATTACTTATTTCATCCATATTTTAAATATATCAGGGTGGACTTGTACAAACTCTTTACACTCATTGAATTTTCTCTGTATTGCCTTCCTAATTTTGTATATTTGCATTTTCTTTTTTATTCCTATTTTATTCATTTGAATTTTTACTTTGTGTGTTTGTATTTCCTTATTTATTTCCTGATTAGGATAAAATGAATGCTTCCACTATTTAATAATTTTTTGAAACAGTTCTTGAATCGATTGACTTCCCATGGTCTCCTGTTCTTAATTCAGTTAAGGGATTTTATGATTTTTTGTATAGCTTGTATCTACTCTTAAAATTGGGAAACACTATTTTATATAAAAGTATTTATTAGATTAACTTGACATATCCATTCAGTTGATTATTGTTCTCTCATAATATTTATCTCATATTCTTCATCTATTCTCTGGAGAGATTTCATGAATTAATAGCCTTTTTCATGAACTTGACTTTTTATACTCTGTTCTATTCACTGACTGTTCATTTATTCATGATGGTCTGATTCTGTTTTATCAGCACTGAATGCTGCTGAGAGTAGACATTAAAAAAAAAGATGCTCTTGCAAAATGAAATAGCCACTTTGGAAAAGAGTTTGACAATTCCTTGTAAAGTTCAACATATAGTTACAATAAACTCAGCTATACCACTCCTAGATATTTATCTAGGTGCATTAAAAGCTTATGTTCAGGGGCCGGCCGAGTGGCACAATGGTTAAGAACTGGCTTGGGATGCCAGAGGGCCCCGGTTCGGATCCCACATATGAGGGCCAGTGACACTGCCCTCCACATCTAAGATGCTGAACAACAGCTCAACCTGAAGCTGGGCTGCCGTGAGTCACTGGCAATGGCGTAGGCTGCAGCCCCTGCTGCAGTGGGTTGCTATGGGCTACCGTATGTAGCCAGCAGCCAGCGTGAGCGGCCAGCAGCCTCTGTGAGCGGCCGTCCAGAAGCCGGTGACTGATCTGCCTCACCTGGGAAGAGCGCAATGATGGTGCCAACTTGGGCCAGTGAAGCAACGTCCTCCACAACTGGACTGAAGAACAAAACGACAGCAACTTGTCTGTTCCCCTTCCCCCAATTCCCCAGCACTATTCCCCTTCCCCCAATTCCCCAGCACTGTTCCCATCACCCCAATTCCCCAATAAAATAAATAAATAAATAAAAGCTTATGTTCATGCAAAAACCTGCATGTTAATATTTATAGCAGCTTTACCCATAATTACCAAAAACTGGAAATAAGCAATATGCCCTTCTAAAAGTCAACAAATAATCTGTTGTACATCTGTGCAAAAAAATACTATTGGGCAATAAAAAGGACTGCATGATTGATTGACATGACATCATGGATAAGTCGTAATTAATGCATTTTGCTAAGTGAAGGAATTCAGACCTAAATGTCTACATATTATATGATTTCATCTATATAATGTTCTGGAAAAGGCAAAACTATAAGACTAGAAAACATCAGAAGTGGCCAGGGGCTGGGGAGCTACAAAGGAGATGCATAGGGGAATTTTAGAGAGAAGGAACTGTTCTGTATGGTCCTGGCATGGAGACCTCATGATTCTATGCATTTGTTAAAACCTATAGAACTATACATCTTAAAAGTGAATTTCGATGTATACACATTAAAAAAAGAAAAAACCTGGTTGTCAAGAGATCCAGGATGAAATGTGGACTGGGAAATGAATCTAACTATATTACGCTGTAAGATGGAATCTCCTTGAGGTGTTGGGAGCATCAAGGAGCTGGCCTAAGTTACTTGGAAAGCATGTTTTGACTGGAGACTGTAAGACTAAAGACAAAAGGAACTGTATACAAACACTGTACTCCAGCTGGTTGAGTTGTTTCTCATGGTGATACCGATTAGCAATTCTGAAATTGCTTTACTTATATACTGGGGTCGAACAAATAAGTAAATGGGTGGTAGATAGTGGGAATCAAGTTTCTCACCTTGAAGAGAGAAGTTACAAATCAGCAAGGTGAAAAGATAAGAATGAACAAAATGACACTAGGTTAGAGTGAAAGACCAGCATGAACTCACGCTTAGCTTAATACACACACACACACACACACACACGTGCGCACACAGAATACAGAAATAACTACATCCAGAATACAGAAATAACTATAGACATATGTATGTACTTGGGTTTGTATACGTTCTCTTCACTGAGAGGACCTAGAAACAGTGATGTTCCAATACCAACAAGCACACCCAGTGCATAGATTTTGGTTTCTAAATACTATTGTCCAAATAAGAAGAACAAGGGATCCTTGGAGAGGTGGAGTTTTCTTGGGCTTAGACAGGGGAAATACAAGATGAACCTGGAATATGCTATAGTGATAGAAAGCAAGGAAATGTTGAAAAAAGTAAGAATGGAGGAATGTTAAAGGGACACAGCAGCCCACTAGAAAGAAGCCCAAATGGCCAAAGGAGGAACAAACTGAGCAACAAGTAAATAAAGTAGAATTGAATTATAACCCAAAGTATAAATATACATGAGTCCATATTTATATAAATAAGTGCACAAATAAATAAATGGGGGAGAAAAGTTTTATTTACAGAAAAATTCCAAATAATATAGATATAAATATATAGATATATTAGATATTATCCCTCCAAGAGGTGAAATTTAACACACCCTCACCCTGACGTGTAAACTAGAACAGGAGACTCACTTCCAAAGAATAGAGAATGGGAAGGTAACCAGTAACTTTATAGTAGACAAACCTAGTAACCACTACTTTAACCAGGCAATCACAGTTAACGTCACCAACAGGAAACCATGTTGATATCAAGTATTTTCCCCTCAAATCCATAACCCTAGTTTAATTATGAGCAAAATATCAGACAAGCTCAAAGTGAGGGTTATTCCATAAAATACCAAGTACTCTTCAAAAACATGAAGGTCTTAGAAGAGAAGGAAAGACTAGGCTAGACTAGAATGGAGGAAACAAAGGAAACTCGGTGACTAAATGGAATGTGATATACTGCATTGGATCTTGGAACGTATAAGGGATGTTAGTTGAAAACCTGGTGAATGCGAAGTAATGTATGACATTTAGGTAACAGTGATTTACTGATGTTAGTTTCTTAATTTTAATAAATAGACCATAATTTTATAAGATGTTAACATTAGGGAAATTGGGTGAGAGTATATACGAGTGTGTAAGTACTCTCTGTATTATCTTTGTAATTATTCTGTAAATTTAAAATTATTCCAAAATTAAAATTTTATTCATTTTTACCCCTTGTTTCTTACAGAACTATTTCATCAGGAGCAGAGGGTGAGGACAGGGGATATGTGCTCCAAAGTTCAGGTAAACCTTCCAATTGCATTTCCCTCTCAAATATGGTGATATTTCTGTGGCTGTTCATTTTGCAAGAGGGAGGTCTCTGTCCACTCTGGGTAGCAAAGATAGGTTCCCTCCCAAATCATATGGCACTTTCCACTATTCTTTGTCCAGGAGCAACCTATCCCATTGGCAACCCCAAACCAGCTGGGACAGAGTTCCTCTTTGACAGGGGCTGAGCCCCACCTCCAGGGAACCCCACTGCCCAGTGATCGATCAGCCCACAGTCTGGACCTGTCAGTGTCTGTCTGTGCATCTCAGCTGTGGTAGCCAGCACACTTGTGATCGCGTATGCCTGTGCTAAACTTCAAATGGTCCTGGTCAGTCCTATATTTTAAGTCAGTGGATGCTACCCGTGAGAAGTGGATTCTCACTTCCTCCCTCAGTTTGCTTTCCTTCCATTTTTCCCTGAGAATGGTTGGTTTGGCCTTTCCACTCCATGACCTCTCACCTTTACTTTTGCCTGCTGAGATGCTGAAATGCCAGCTAATGGGAGAGTCATTACTCTAATGGTTATACACATCCTCATGTCATCGGTTTGGTCAGTACCAGTGGAAATTGTGAGAGAGAAGTGGTCAAATATGCAGCCAGTGATTGGGAGCACAGCGCTTTAGAACTTAACAGCCTTAAGATGACAAATCATTAGGAAATGTCTTTATTCTTTCATTGTAACCTTTAAATACAAAGAACCAAAACAATTGAACTTATATTTTTTGTTGTTGTTGTTAATGTGGAGAATAAAGTAACAATCTATTGTCTCTAGTATGGAGGATGAGAGATTTTGTATGCTTGCTTTTGTTTAAGAGAGATAATTTCTCCTAAAATCCTATGGGAAGTATACATTTTTTAAAATTGTGAAGTTTTACGGTATCACTTCCAGGAAACTTTTTTCAAAGGAAACACTAGATTCTGCCAATTCATCTCACTCCCTAGCTATTGAAATACTGCTGTGTGCTTCTTGTCTGGTAATTTTTCTTCAGGCATCAAAGGTCCTCTTCAGTATTGGGAGGTGGAAAGAACTCTGTGTGTTTGGGTTGCTGTTCAAATCTCCCAAGTCCAGATAAATGGAGGTGGGGACAAGTGGATTTTCTCCGGGTTTATTTTGTTAGGTTGCAGATGGAGATAGAGGTGGCCAGGGAGGAGGAAATTGAAGCTGGAAATAGCCCGAAATAGTAGAAAATCCCACCTCTTCATTTTTTGCTGTAGCCTGTTGAAGGGGAGGGAGCCAGGCTCACCAACTGTCTTTTCTTTACTTAATATACCACCATGCCTACCTCCAGTAGCCGAGGTCCCCCGAGGTGGGATCGCAGTAACACAGAGACATTTCGTTTCCACGTGTTGTCAGCGGCATCCATAGGGCTCTGCATTCCTCTCTACCTGTAGCCAATTTATCTGTGGTTTATCTTTACCTTCAGTCCCTGCTGCTTCAAAATAGTGGGACTTCCTCTTCTCATTACTCTTTTAGTACATTTTCCCTTCCAAGGTGGTGACCTGCATGTTAATAAGCTCTTAACCTCCATCTAACCTTACCTGCTTTATATTTTCCAGAAATCCCACAAAGTTTCTGGCAATAGATACAATCCTTTCATAGTTTCCAGTAGTGGTGTGCATTTTCCCATAAAGCCTACGCTAGATTCTTTGGTCCATTTACTAGGAATTTGGAATGGGAAGGGGGAGGGGGGGGTAGTTGAATTCATTGGGGTCAGATTCTTTTCTTGGACTGGAAATCTCTGCTATGTTTTAATTTAATTCCTCAGGTAACTATTTTCTTCTTAGATATTAAGCTTCTCAATGATACACTTCTTTGGTTCACCAGAACCTTGCACATAAGACATTCAACAAATATTTGCTGAGTGAATGAACTGAATGATTGGATTTAGAGGGGTATTCAATGTAATTTTGTCACTGAGTTGGCCCCCAACATTGAAGACACTGCTTTTCAATCTTGGCTTTCTTCTAGTTACACACTGTTGGAGTTAGCAACTGGTTGTTAAGTGCGACTAATCCATGTACTGTAATGTTTCTCATCTACCTGGCTCTGGGCTGAGCTAGACTTTGTTACCCTCTGGTTCATGCAGGGAGCTGCTGGTGGACAAAGACTCCTTCCCCAGGAGCGAACTCCAGAAATGACTCCCTACGCAGAGCCCAGCAGGAAAGATGCAAAAATGACAATAAGGTCGCTCAGTGGGTCCTGCACTGTGGATAAAGAACAATTTCTGACAAAACGAGAAGGTTGAAGCAATTTGGGGATTTAAAAAGAAAAAGAAAAAAAAAGAAATCCTGGCTGTCATTCTATTGCATGGAGCTATATTCGAATTTTATCTGGTGGTTGTGATTCTCTTTGATCAGGTTGGCCGTTTGAAGGGATTTGGAGCAGAATAGATAATCCGAACTTTGAGCATAAATCAAGGGCTCTGGGCTGATGGATGCCTGGCACTTTCTTATGATAATGTATGATTGGAGGATGATGGAGAAAATACCACAGCCTTATCTCAGAGCAGCAGCAGCCAAGTGGGGGAAGAGTCTTAAGTCCAAAGGGAAGAGGGGGTAGGGGCATAATAGTAGGGGTTTTTTTGTGTTTGTTTTTTTTTTAAGAAATTGTGAAACTGAGCTAAAAGTGCTCTGAGCCAAGGCTGGAAATGCAGCATTTTAGGACTCGACAGTAGCAAAGTACCAAAATAGCTGGGCAAAAGCAGAAATGACTGACACCCTTTCCCCCCCAATTATGTTCAGTTTGCTGTTGCCAGAATTTCAGGGAGCACTGGCTGCCTAAGCCCTCTTGATGGAGCCTCCTTAGGTGTGAACGGGAGAAGAAACTTCCGCCTGCCTGTAACACTCAAGACTTACAGGAAATTCTCATCTTTAGGAAGGCACACATACTGTGGTCTACTGGGGTGGGAGTCAGGTAGGTACCTGCAGCCCTCGCCCTGTACAGATCCATGTGCATCAGAATGGATAAATGAAATTTACCTCCACCTCCTTTAATGCTCAGTACTCCATCTTTATAACCACATACACAAAAGCAAGAAAATAGTATATAGTATATTATCACTAGTTTAATTTTTTAATCATGCAAATTCCAGTGCCTGGCCCAGTGCTTCCTGCTAAGCGGGACTCATCCACCCCTGGGATACATGTCCACACGTATCTCTTTTCTCTTACTAAGGGCAGGAAGAAGATGGAGTGGTGGGACAACAGGTTTCTAAATTAAGAAATGCAGTCAAGTCATCCACAAATTGTAGCTGCAAATAGCCCCATTGACTGTAACACACTGACTTATCCAATGAGGCACATCCCCACCCTCAAAAGGGCAGGCAGTGTCAGACCTGAAAATGGGATTTTGAGGTCTCCCCTTTATGAGTAGACAGCTACTGGCAAGGAGTTAAAAAGATGGACATTGACACGAAAAGCTCCTTAATCCTTGCTATTACAATCTCTGGCCTTCGTCCCAATCACCTCGTCATTGACCACTGATGTTGTGGAGCTTAATCATGTGGCCTTCATGCTTCAGACTTGGAGGACTGCTAACACAGGGCAGAGGACCCCTCTTCCGCATTGCTTCCTGAGCGGGAAGATCCCAAAAAATGAGCAACCAATAAACGCTGCCCTTCCTATGATACTTACTCATCCCTGCTTAGGTGACTTGGGCACATGTTTAATTCCTTCCAGGAACAATGTAAATGCAAAAAACGGGCCATTTCAAAGCCTTATTGCCCCTGCTTCATCATCTAAGCAACAATACAATATGGCTTAACAGCATTTATTGCCAATTGAGTACATGTCAGACACAATTTATATGCTTGCGTGCATTACCTTATAAAATCAGAGGGGGAAGAAAGAGAACTAGATATAAAAATCTCAGTATGTCTGTAAGTATAGATGCTAACACAGACATGGTCTAAGAGAAATTATCCAGATCCTTTCCTCAGCAATTTTCTTATTGTGTATGCCTGAGAGACCAACTCCAGTTAAGTGGGAGAATTATACTTCTGAACCACCACAGGTTTTTAAATCTTTCTTCTTCCACTAGATTTAGTACAGGCCTATGCTCTGTGTAAAGATCACACATTTCTTCTGATTTAATAAAATGGACAGGATTGAAAAAGTATGAGGGCTCATATGCAGTTGCTAAGACAGTTGGAAAAAGTGAACCGAACTATCACAAAGCTCAGTTGCAGAGACTTTCTTTGGTGATAAAACATTTACAGAGGACCACAGGGCAAGGCAGCTGGGCCAGGCCAGTGGAGAGGTTTTCCACACGTCTCCATATTGTATAAAATAACTTCATTCTTCACATTTCCCTTCCAAGGTGAGGGCAGGGGCTGGGTGGACGCCCATTAAAAACACTAAGATTAAGGAAAAAAACTGAGAAGAAATGGAGATGAAAGCTGCTTTGTATTAATAATCGTATTGGACTGTTGTAACAGCAATGAAATAGACAGCATACTAGAGACAGGCTGGAGCCAAGAAAAGACGTCCATGGAAGATCAAAGTCAACCTAAGAAGATGATGGTGACTTAGAGCAGACATGACACCAGGGAGAAAAGAAGTCAGCCACAGGGCCCAGGAAACACGAGATGTCTTGCTCCTCTCTTAGTGGGATTGGAGAGGATTCCACCATGTAATTGGGTGAAAAAGTGGGCTTGGAAGGAAGTGGCAAGGCAGGTGTCTGAAAGGCACATGCTGGGGACAGATTAGGTGATCAGAGCCTGAGGCTCTCCTGCTCACGTTTATGACTCAGGCTCGGCCCTGGTCAGGTTAGCTCTAGGGAAGAAGGGAGGTGCCTGACTCACAGAGGAAGACCTGTGTGGGCCTTGTCAGCAGAATTCAGGTGGCATTCTGGGAAAGACAGATGACTCAACAAAGAGACTATGGTGCTATTGTTTTCAAGCCACCCCCCACCTCCCACCCCAAGGGAAGGGATAACATGCCAGGTGGTCCTAACTGAGGTGAGTAGGGGTTTTTCCTTTTTGCTTTTCTTGTGATTGATGTTGACCAGTATTCTGTGATTGAATTCTCAGTATTTCTGATAATTAGATCACATAAAGTGAGTTGACACTTTATGTAAATTAAAATTTATAACCATCCTGAGGTATTTTAACTGTTCCCAGGAGTTTAAGAAAGGGCAATGTGTGAACTGAGAATATATGGTGAAATTAACTACCTGCAAATTTCACAAAGATAAGTAGTAAAGGAAGGGGAGGGGGTCAGAGTGTGTAGATAGCACAGGCTCACTATTCCACCATTTCCTGTTTCCAATGTGTTTACACACCAACAGCTAATACTGTTTTAGAACAATTTGCCTCTACTCATACTCTACTCCCCAGTAGAATAGCCCTTTCCTTTTCTTAGTATCTAAATCCCTGCCATCTCTCAGTGTAAATGTTATCTTCCATTTGAGGTTCTCCTTATTTTCATAGCTGGAGATAATCTTTCCTTTCCCAACTGCCCCCAACTCCCATGTTGCTTATTATGTACCATTTAAAGATACTAGCTAATTTCTTAAGATTTTTATTTAAAATTGTTATTTATGTATACATCTGAGTTCCCTACTAGATTATTATTGAGTAAGTATATAGGAGGTCAAAAATTTTAGAAGGGAATAAGAAACATAGGAGACAATCAAAGTTTGTTAAACACATATATAAATGTTTAGAATATTAATGAAAGTTTTCAATATGTGGCTTTCTGAAATTTAGTTTATATAATATTGGGTTGTCAGAAAAGTCATGATGTATTTTTTCTGTTTTTCATTGCAAAAATGCATCATGACTTTTCCAACAACCCAATATATCAAGTTATGCTGATCAAATTAACTTGTTTCAAGAAATAAAATTGCCACTTCATAACTTATCAAATTTGACCAGCTGAATGACCATGGAAAGAGCACTGAGTTAGGAGCTTGAAGAACTGGTTTGTAGACCCTGATCTGCTGCTAACTACTGGGTAACTTCAGAAAATACATTTGACTTATGAGCTTCCTTCCATTCCACCTTGAGTAGAATAACATGGTTGGAGGATATGATCTTTAAGTTCCTATAAAGGTGTCATGATTAAGGAATTAGTTCAGTAGGGCTTTTGGTGAGTCAATATTAGGATAGGCTCACAAATCAACCATTTTTGGTTGACCTGTAGAACATTTGTGAACAACCGTATAAGAATTCCATTGGGGAAAGGCTATGAAAATCTTGTCAGAAGTAGAAGCTTCTATAAAGATGGCTAAAAAATATGAAAGCATGATCAAGGACAACCACTTCTCATGAACCAGACACTGAAGCAAACATTCTCTCACAGATCCAGAGTTTTTCCTAATAAGGTCCGAAATACGTAGTTATTTAGAAATATTTGGCACTTTAGATGAATTTTTCACTTATCTTCTACTTATTTTCTCAATAACCTTGAGCTAAAAGCCACCAGAAACATACCTGTAGATGAGTAAGTTGGGTTCCTTTTTCTTGCCAAGGCGGTCTAACATTAAGAACTAAAGAGCCCCACCTGCTCCCACCAGACACCAAGAGTTGCTTTTCTTTTTCTCACAAGTAAGGTCTCATTAGATAAGTTATTTCTGAGACAAATGGATAGTCCTAACCTTGCAATTAATTTTATTGGCTAATGATAACAATTATGGCTGGATTCTTGACGCCACAATCCTGGCAAATGAGGTTAAACGTCTTTACCAAATATGCCTTATGCATATTCTATGGATTTTGTCAGACTCACATTCCCTTTGGAGATGAAAAAATTGGAGTGTGGAGGGAGATGGAGTATCCATTTAGTTATTTATTTGTAGAGTCCTGAAGAAGGAATTACATTCATGAACATTGATCCAATTGGATAGTAAAGTGATGAGTACACCAAATATTAATGACCAAGTTGTGTTTTTTTTCAACTATCTTAATTAATTATACCAGGTCAACAGATCAACAATTTATCCTATGGCCTTTATATTTAGCCATCATCTCAGAACAAAACACAAAAGCACAGCCACTATCTGAATGGTGAATTCATTCTTCCCATTGTATATGCACACCCTACTTTTATTTCAGTTGGATGGTAGAGCCACGTTGGCAGATCCAGTGCTGCACTTGATGCTTTGCATATTTTTAAACAATCAGTGTATCATCTTTAAAATAAATACTACCTCAATTTGTGCCTCCAGGGATACAACAGATTATTCATATGAGAAAAATGTCACCCATCACAGTTGGCTTCACCTTCTGACAAAATGCCTCATGTTTGTGACTTTCTTCTTTCTGCTGACCCATAGGTAATATCCATTGGATTTCTCCATATCACTCATTCCCTCCACTAATGTGTTCATTTTCTACTGACTCTACCCACTGAGGCACTTCACCCCTTAGTATTTAAAAGGAAGCCTGAAATTAACACATCCTTTTCAAATTACTCGATCCCTTATTGTGTATCCAGAAAACTTTATATTTATCTTTGTGTATCTTTATCATCTGGCTCCCAAAGGTCTTCTCTCCTCATTAATTCTGCTAAGTGACTTAGTTATTCTTCAGTTTAGAGACATGTCCAATTACAGGTCTAGACAAATTAAATGAGTGATTCTCTACCCACCCCCAGTTTAATGTGCTTGGTTGAAAAGTTGCTAGTGAACAAACTCAAAATACTTTATGTATCTCCAGAAGAAAAAACACAATAGGAGATGTATAGATATAGATGTAGATATATAGATATAGATGTTAAGAGATAGAGATGAGATATGTATTATAGGAATTAATTGGCTCCTATGTGGAGGCAGAGAAGTCCCAAGATCTGCTGTCTGAAAGCTAGAGAACCAGAAACGTGGTGGTGTAATTCAGTCTGAGTTTCAAGTATTGAGAACCAGGGAACTGCTGGTGTTTAAGTTTTAGTCTCAGTCCGAAGGCCTGAGATCCAGGAGTCTTGATGCCTGAGTACAGGAGAATATGGATGTCCCAACCCAAACAGAGAGCATATTCACCCTTCTTCTGCTTTTTTTTTCTCTCTCTCACTCTTTTTTCCCTCTTCAGACCCTCAATGGATTGGATAATGCCAATTACATTGGTGAGCAAAATCTTAACTCAGTCTACTGATTCAAATGCTAATCTTTTCCAAAACTCCCTCTCAAATCCACCCAGAAACAATGTTTCACCAGCTATCTGGGCATCCCGTTGCCCAGACAAGTTGACACATTAAATTCACCATCACACATTTGTAAAAGCAAGACAATTCCATTCCTAAGATGCAATAGTAGTAACTCTCTTCCCTAGTTGCTGGCCCAAAGTGGGTTTCTGGGTAGTTTTCTAGTCAAGATATCCTGCTTAGGGTTCTACATGGAAACAGTATGATTTTGTGGAAACAGCCCTTGAGCTGAAATCAGAAGACTTGAATCCACATTTGTCTTAAGTGTATGACTTCTGCTGCATCATTTCCTGTTTCCATTAGGACAGGTTTAGTAGACAGTAATAGATAATGTTAATTCAACTGAATATAAACAGTAACATTTATCATCTCACACACTACAAGTTATATGAAATGGGCAGGTTCAAGAGTGCTGGCTCTAGGCTCTAAATCTGCTTCTCTGTAGTTTCCTTGACTTTGTCCTTCTCTGAGTGTTGGGTTCATCCTCATGATGGCAGCAAGATGGCTGCAGAGACTTCAGCGATCACATTCAGAACCAACAACATGTAGAGAGAGTACAAGGACTGTATCCACTGCCTTAAGGACAAACAAACAAAAAACCCCAACTTTTCCCAGCAGCTCTTCAACATGACTGATTGGCCAGAAGCCCATCACAAGTCTCCAGTAAACCAATCACTGGTATAAAGGATGGGGTTACTATGATTGGCTTAGACCAGTGGTTTGACTCCTTGGCTGCATATCAGAATCACCTGAATAACTGAACTATCACAATGCCCACAGCCCACCTCAGGCCAATCAAATCAACCTGTGGGGATTGAATCAGGCATATTTAAAAAAAATCCTTCAGACTGTCAATGTTAAAAACCACTGGCTAAGAATAATTCGAATCAGCTCATCAGTTTCTCCTAAATTATAAGGAAGAAGGTGAATTCCTGAACAATAGTGGGTTCCTGATAGGCAGGAAGAATGGAGAAATGGGTACAGCTGTGGAACTAGTATTAGCTGCTGTACTTAATTTTTCAGAGGTACACCTATCAAATGGAAGCTAATATCTGTTCTACTTACCTGCCAGGGTTAATGTGGTTCACTGTGAAATTTTAAGTTGATATATGTGTATTTGTATGTGTGTATATATATGTATGTATAGGTGAATATATTATTTATGTGTACATACGTATGCTTGTATTAATATATATGTATGAATTATTTTTCTTATGTCTCTTTTGCCCTTAGTGGCCAAACATCCCGAGGGTCTGGCCAGAGCTCAAGGCTCTCTGACATTAAGCAAAGTCAGGTACAAAAGGAGGCTTTATTTACATACATCAAAACACAGCTTTTCATGTTTCCAGTTGCTGACCATTCAGCAGCTTGGAGCTAAATACCCAGACCAGTGATTCCTAAACTTTAATTAGAATCACCAGCAGGGCTTGTTAAAGGCACTTTCTGGGTCCCAACCCAGAGTTTCTCAGCCAGTAGATCAGGAGTGGGGCCTATTACATTTGTTATAAGTCCCCAGGTGATGTCCATACTATTGTTTGAGAGCTTTGGGAACCACATTTGCTGTATTTTATCTCCATTAAGATCAATGGTAGTCAAAGTGTGGTCCCAGAAGCAGCATCTTCTGCATCCCTTGGGAAGTTGTTAGAAATGCACATCCTCAGGCCCCACCTGGATCTGCTGAATCAGAGACCCTGGGGTGGGCCCCAATGCTCTGTGCTTTAATGAAGCCCTCCAAGAATTTCTGACGCTCACTGATGTTTGAGAGCCACTGATCATCCCTGGATGCACATTACAATCAGGAAGCACTTAAAAAATAATAGCAATACTTGGGTTTCACCTGTAGACACGCCTTTTTAAAAAATGCTCAGATGGTTATAATGTACAACTCAGGGGTGAGAAACACGGCTAGAGGGCTGCTTCTCTAACTTTAATGTGTTTACTAATTACTTGGGGATTTTGTTAAAAGGCAGATGCTGGTGAGTAGTCTGGGATGAGGCTTGAGATTCTGCATTGCTAACAAGATCCCGATAACAGGGCTGACGCTGCTGGACTCCCAACCATGTTTTGAGGAAAGGATCCATCTAGATCTACCTGTCTTCCCCTGCCAACCCCAAGCATGATGCTCTGATGCCTCCACACACAGCTTCTGAGTGGCTTGGCTTTATTGCAGGTGTGCCTGACAAAGGGTATAATCTAAAGGGGTGCTGTAGAGCCTCTTCTCACATGATTGCCCACCATGTCGCTGCTCTGTGGTTTTCGGGGTTTCCTTTCAGAACAAGAAGGTTGGCCAGATACTACCTCAGCCACCCTTCTGCTCCTGTCAGAACCTCTTTAATGCCAGAAGCTCTCCACCCCAACCCTCCACACAGATCTCTGCCGTTGCTCTTTTTTCTCCTTGCCCACCTGGCAGTGTCTTATACTTACAAACAAACCAGGCATTCCTCATCTTCAGTGACTCTAGAGGGCCTGATTTCCTTGTGGTATTGAAGATGAACCACACATTTTTACTTTTACTCTAACCTGGTACAACCAACTTCATTCCTGGGTCTCTCTACAGAGAAAACAATAGTGACCTAATGTCAGTGGGCAAATGAACTTAAGGAGGTCATTTGGCTTTTGTATTCTGCGTGTTTATGGATCAGGCATAGAGATGGGTTCTTTATTTTAACACTGATATGACAGAAAATGCAGAACAAATGTGAGAATTTAGGCACTGAGGTAATTAGCCATTTCCACCATTTTCAGCCACAGATCCTAGGCTACAGTAAAACTAAGCTGAAATCTTCAGATGTCATTAATGCCTCAGCTGTGTAGCTGAGCTCACATTAACGGGAGAGACATCTCCAAATAAACCACAGGTGATGGGAGAACCTGCCTTGCTTTCAGGCTGCTTGGGCTTCCTGCTGCCCACAGATCTGCTTATCTCTGGAGATAGGCTCAGCTGAAACACTCCATGAGAGTGACCCTCAAAGTATGGCTTTCTGACCAGCAGTGTCAGCCTTACCTGTGAGCTGATCAGGGCACTACACCTGGAATGAGCCTGCTTTAGTAGGTACTCACTGGTTATATATGAAGCAGGGATGAAATTTAACACATTCTACTCAGAAAAGAAAAAAATCTTATCTCCACCAATTCCACTCTGCTGATTAAAGACAGAGGGTAAGGGAAATGAGTCAAGACTTAAACTTACCACGTAATGGCATTTTAGTTTCTTTTAAATTGAGTAGTCTTTGAGGTATCCTGGTTTCTTTCAGCTAAATGCCCAGATTTTCAGATTTCCTCTCCCCCTTCCTGCTCCTTGCTCTATGGCATGTGGACGCTCGTGGTGGCCTGTGTCAGCAGTAGCGGCTCAGTCCCCATGTACATCCAGGTCCTGGGGTCACCCCCAGGTCCTCTGTCTTTATGGTGGTGTCCTTTGGTTCCCTCCTTTGTTGTATGACAGCTGGTACACTCAGAGCCCATGTCCTTTCTGGTTCAGCCGGTCCTACTTTGGTTCTCCTGAGGCCGACGACCCTGCTGGCTTCCAGCCTCTCCTCTCTCCGTTCCTTGGTTTAGGGTACTTATCTTCCAGTTTTTGCAGTTGGGTCACCTTGCCCCATGCCAAGATGGCCCAGTGGCAGGCCTGCTGGCTTTCCATGAGCTGCTTTCTGCACCCTGTGCCATTCTCTGGGTCTTCTGGTTTCCACAACGATGTCCTTTGGCTGTGTAAAGGAGAAAAAATAGTTTTTCCTGCTACCCTTCTAGGTTATGTGGTGGAGGCCTCCCTCCACCTCGTGTGCTCCCACAAACCCCCTCTTTAATAAAAGATAGGTTAACAAGAGAAAAAAAAGAAGTTCAATAACATGTGTTTAATAACTTCCTATATACATGGGAAACACCCAGGAAAACTAAGTAAAACTCCCTGAAATGGCCCAATCCATAATGTGAAATACCATCTTCAGCGAAAGACCTAAGAAAGATGTTGAGGAGTGGGGGGCCAGATGTGGGAGGTTCTCAGGAAAAGCATAATAAACAAGGGTAAGGTTGTTATGCAGATTTAAGTAGGATGACTTGTCCATCGGTAAAAGTTCCTTGTGATTTAGAGTCAACCTTCCCTTCCTGATACAGAGAGGGAGACACCTTTATAAATGGAGATTTCCCTTATAAGTGTAAATTTCCCTTATGAAAGAGTAAATTCTACTCTGTTTTCAGGGATTCTTCTGTGTCTGTCTGCTATTTCTTAAAAATGATCAGCTCAAAATAATCCTATGGCAAAGAGGCGTATTTTGGGGTAGCATGTTCTGTTACCCATCAGCTGCATAAAGGAGCTTCTGGGTAATTAGTACATGGGTGTGAAGAAACAGACTGAGTGCCGCCTCAGCCCCCCCTCTTCCTGTGCCCCACACTCAGCCTCTTCCTTGAGACTGTCACGGCCATAGTCTGTTAGATGTGGCAGTAGACAGAACACGTGGTTCCTCTTGATGGCCTACAACTGTCCCCTGGCTCTGCCTTTAATGGCAAAATATACACTGCTTATCAGGGTATTTTGTCCACATTTCCTGCCTCTCCCCTCAGGTTCCATCTGAAGATCTGCAGAATTTGTTACTTCCCAAATATGCCTCTTTGGCATAAGGATTATCCTGAGTTTGTTTGTTTTTTAACAACAGACATAGGAGAAGCTCTGAAAACTGAGTGAAAGTTACCCTTTTGTGAGGAAAATTTACATTTATAAGGGAAATCTCTATTTGTAAGTGTCCTGGTCTCTGTACCAGGAAGAAGAGAATGACTAAATCTCTAGAAATAGATACTCCTATCAATAGAGAAGGCATGAACTTAAATCTGCACAATAACCTTAATAGGTACTATGCTTTTTCCTGGCCACCTCCTATAACTGACTCCCTCCACTCGAACATCTTTTTTTTTTTTTTTTTGTCTTTAGCTGGAGATGGTATTTAACTTGGTGGTTTCGGCCATTTTGGAGAGTTACCCAGTTTCCCGGGGTCTCTCCCATGTATACAGGAGATATACAAGTTATTGAACTTCTGTTTGTTTTTCTCCTACTGATCTGTCTTTTATTATGGGGGGTAGGGGTGGAGGGGCTCAGCCAAGGATCTATAAGGGTGGGAAAAAAGTATTTTTCCTCCGTTACACATCCTAGGAGGAAGGACAGCAGAGCACTGGCATGTTATGTCTTTGTCCCCCTCTCACTATGGTCCATGCCCCTACCCCAACCTAGGGCTTCCTTTACCTCTCCAGTGGGAGGCGTACAACACATCCTTGAGCTGGCATTTATCAACCCTGATTCCCAGGTCATGTGGCAGAATGGATGCAGTGAAACAAAATATAGTGGGCTAGGGGACTTACACAAACTCAAAATCCTATCTCAATTATATTTGTTTTGTGGGTAACAGGATACAGTGGAGTTTTGGTCTCATCCAAACTCCCCGATTCCTAGGACTTCCTAGTCAATGAAATGGAAATGGAAATGGAAAATATGATACCTACCAAGGAGAGCGGTGCAGGGATCCAGGGGCAGTGTGACCAACACCAAAGCAAGCAGAGCTGGAAATAATGGTTATCAGAGCCTTTTTGTGTTTGTGTTTATCTATGCAGAAGTGATAAACAACTAACCACTTGGGACCAAAAATATGGTTTCAAATTGGGAATAATTCCTGTTTTACCTAATGCTATATCCTCAATGTCTCTCTCTAGCACTTACCAGCTTTAAGTGTGTGGCACGAAGGGATGAATGAGGCAAGTTTGGAGACAGGGAGCAAGCAGGACAAATTCAGAAACAAGTGAAATAACTAAATGGTGCAGGTGGGAAGGAAACCCTCCTGCATGGGGAAAAATTACAGCCCACCGCCCAACCACCTCCACGGAAGAGAATCCACAGACTCAGCCCAGGAAGAATTCTGATAGAGGTCTAGTCATTGGCATCCTAATCACCCTAGGTTTTTACTAATTCTGCTTCTATTTCCCCTTTTTTATATAATTTTCCCCCACTGGCCGACAGATTGCAGCCTCAAGATAATATTTCAGTTAAGATAAAACACCAGTTTTCAATAAATCCATGTGATTGGAGATGATATATGAAAAACAACAAACTCAGCAAAATCTAGGGGGCTGAGACGCCATGTACCCTACCTCTTTTCAGTAGACTGAAATTATACATCCCACATCCTTATTTCACCAATTAGAACAACACATTAATCATCTTTCCTTCTCTCTGTTCTTCTTATTTCATGTTACCCTGACTCCTCCCTACCCCTCTGGTGGGTGGATGCTGCCAGGACCATGCCCACATGAATCTTATATGTTCCCACTAAGCTGTGTGAACTACATCCAGTGACCACATAAAACACCTCCTCACAACTTCCATATGTCCGAGCACAGTGAACACCAGGCAGCCCTTACCTCAGGCAGCACACTGATGTGGACTCTTGTCTTCAGAGCTTCCAGCACTTACTTTCATTCCTCATCTGTTTCTCTTCTCTCCCCTTATGTGAACCCTCACGTAACCAGGCTCACCTCATGCTTTGAAAATTGGTGGTTCTCAACCGTGAGGACTCAAGAAACTTTATGCCATTTTGGGAAGACAACTAAATTTCTCTGTCTTCCAAGCATGGTGGGTAGAAATGGAGTCCAGAAAGTAGAAGCAAGTGAATTTTTCATGCTGCCATTTATCATTGGCCAACATAGTATGTCAGTTATGCTCTGGCTGCAAGTAACCTAATACCAGAAAAAAAAAATGTTGCTTAAACAATAGGGTTTCAAAGTTGAAGGGGGCTCAGTGATGTGGCCTACCAGGTTGCTTTCTCTGTGACTATCTTGGTCTTTTCTCTTGGCCATCCTCTTGTGGTCACATGTTAAGGGGGCAGCTCCAAACTGGGAGTCCTCAATATGACAATGTTCGAATTGGGAAGAGGGGGGAGGGTTTCTCCTTGTGCAAGTCTGTTTCTCTTTTATCAAGGCAGGAAACCTTTCTCAGAACCAAAGCCCCCTCCTTTCCCCAGCAAATTTTTCTTTCAGGTTCTGGAGGCTACAATGGATAATAAATCCACCCCATAGCCACAAGGTAGCTGGGGAAAGTAAGATTCAGACATTGTTTCCTTCTGTAATGGGAGGTGGGCTCTGTATTAACCATGTCCTTTGTTTTCTGTATTCTGCTGCTTTGACAGCTGGGGCCTTGCTGATCCTGGAGGGCAGGCCCCTTTCAGGATTAGCCAACTCCTAGAGAGAGATAGGAAACAACTCACCTACTTTTCAAGTAGAAACCAGTCAATCCAGGGCCCACACACCAACCACCTCCTTTATGGGGCTCTCACACTTAGGCCACTATTTCTCTTCCCCAATCACCACAAGGGCCAGGTACCAGGCCACTTGGGACAGCCACTATACACCAGAGCCACTGAAATAATTCAAATTAGCCAATCCTAAATCTGCTTCCCTTGCCTTGCCTGTTCCTGCCCACAGAAACCACAATAAAGGCTGTTGCCCACCATTCCTCCTTCTCGCTCTGCCTCCTGGCCAATCCTGGTGTTTCCCTCTGCGGCTCTCCCTGCATGCTGGGCCCCCTACTCTTAGAAACTGTGAGCAACAAACTATCTTTTCAATGTCAGTCATCTCTTGATCTGTTGGCCTTACTTACCCTCAAAATTTCTATGAATACACTGTATTTTAGAAGAGGTTCTGCTGGTAACAAACCCTTCTGGAAGAGTTTTTCTCTTCCAGGGTAAAATAATGAAAGGAAGTCTCTCTCCTTCTACATAAAGTAATTTGTTCTATTTATCTATTGCCACATAAGAAACTACCCTAAGACTTACGGTAATGTCTTAAAATAATAAGCAATGATTATTTTATTATCTCTCATGGTTTCCATGAGTCAGGAATCCAAGCAGGATTCATATTCCCAGTTCTGGCTTCAGGCCACTCCCATGGTCACTGTGAGACATGTCTGGAGCTGTGATAGCACAGGCTGAAGAGGCTTGGTCAGGCAGCATGCTGTGCACATGTATTATCTCAATTAGTCTTTTATACAATCCTTTGGGATACATAGTATCTATTAACACAATTGTATAGATGAGGACATGGACTCATAGAACTAAATAATTCATCAAGGTCACCCAGGTGGTAAACGGTGTCATGGCTCAGAATAGCAGCTCCCCTGCCTCCCCCAGTCATTCTTTATCACATTACTATATTTTGAGCTCTTTATACCACATACTGATGTTTGAAATAATCTTGTGCATTCATTTTGTTTGTTGGTTTGTTTTTGCTGATTTGTTTCTGTTCCCCAGTGGAATGCAAAATCCTTGAGAGTAGAGGCGTTGCTTGTTTTGTCCACTTCCTTATCCCCAGAGCCTGGAGCAGGGTGTGGCACATGGCACAGGCTCAGTAAATAGCATTAAATGAAGCACAGAACTTGGATTTGCTCTCTAGGTGCCCATGTGGCACAAGGGGTTCCCACCCACAACAATTCCAGGCGTTAAAAACTGCCCCACCTGCCTGAAGGGTATTCCTTCACCTTGATTCCTTGTAAATCCCTCCTCCCATCCCTAAACCCTGCTGTATGTGAGCTTTCAGCTGCTTGCACCTGACCATGAAGCCTTAGTCCCCTCCATGTGAAGGCTCCGGATTCATTGGTGCAGCTCTGCATTACTGAGAATGCATGTTTCTGAGTCCTATGGGAGGACAGGTGATTGCTTTCCCCAAATAACAGTGACAATTGGGAGGTCAGAATCCATCTCTACTCCTTTTCTTTCCCTGTCTTCTTCTCAGTCCTACCTCCAGTGTGATTATCAAGCTATGGCAGTACTGGTGCTTATGATCCAAGATTTCCATGAACCTAAGCCTTCCTCCTTCACCCAGACACCTGAAGCAGCCTGATGAACTATGGAGTGGTAGAAAATGGACACAGGGCTTAGCAGGAAATTAAGGTTCCCTTACCCCCATTGCCTTCCCTTGGAAAAAGCTACCAAAAAAAGTCTCAGTATTCACACACACACACACACACACACACACACACACACACACACACACACTCACACACACACACTCACACACACACACATTTTATCCTTTAAGCTTCATTTCCATATTTACATATATTGTTTTATTTCCTGGATGGCCTGAATTTCCCATGCAGCATCTGTAAGTGGGAAAGGATGGCATGGCCTAAAACGTTAGAGGCCCTGGGGAGATGACCCCAGACATTCTGGCTCTTCCCCCTTCAAAAATACAGAGAAGTTTGCTCTTGGGAACTCAGCATCCTTTTTGGACAACAGAGCTAGAGACCTATGTGTGATTGTGTCAGCAGGTGCGATACTATAACCTCGGTAATAGCTACCCTTTGTGCTCACAATAAACCTCTAATCCAAACTTCCCTTTCCTTGTGATGGGGAGATATATTTTCTTTTATTACTTTCACTATGGGATCAGAGTTTTCAGCCCATGGTATGCCATACTTCGTATTCATTGTGTTGTCATAACAGGGTTTCATAAGTTGTATTGAGCTTCCTCTGGGACCAGATTTTTGATGGGAGCAAAGGATCAATATTCTCTGCGGGTAGGCTGAGATAGAAGTCTATGGAAGGTGTGGGGGTCAGTTGCCTGCTGGCTAACAGCACCTTACAGCAAGGTCTTTCTGGAGACAGCTCATTGAGAAAATGGATAGTTTGTCCACCATGAGCTTCTTATGGAGGTCATTCTAGAGGACACCCCATTTGCTGCTGCCATCCTTTTATTGGGCCATTACAGCTCCCAGTTCAAGGGAAAATTCTACCCTAACTTCCTAGAGGATCTTGAATCCCAAAGCTGTGTCAGACATGCTGGATAAATTGTGTAATGTCCCGCAGGCAATTGTTTTTCATACAGTCTTGGGCCAGAAAGAGAAAAAAGCATAAATCCAGCTGAAGCATTTCAAAATCTATAAGCAGAATAAATTCCAGACCAGGGTCATGGAACAGTAATTCTCTTCAGAAACAATGGTCCTCACTAGCAAAATGTGTTCCCCTTCATATGGAGAAAAATGGAATCACTGAAGGAAAGAGCTGGAAGGGTCTTTGAAGATCATCAAACACAGCCCTTCATTTCCTCTATGATTTGAAGAGGCAAAGCATTTCTCCCAAGGCTACAGTGTGAACTAGTTGCAAAGCAGAACATGGAACTCGAGGATTCTGACTTCTGGTTCAGCATATTATCATATTGCCAATCAGCACACTAACCTACCATTAAGAACTCTGAGACTACATCACATTAGGAAAAAAGAAGGGGGGAGGGGGAGGCTTTTGGGAAGAACAGCTGATTCTCGTACTCTACACTAAAATAAACGGAGACCCAGAGACTCAGGGTGACTTGTTGCACATAGAAGAGCTAACATTTTAAGTGGACATCTTCACAGTCTCAGTGTGGCACTCTTTCTCCTAATGGGGCTACATGGACCTTCCTTCTGCAAACAGGAGGATGTTTGCATCCTTCTGATGGTGAAATGGGGACTAGAAAGAAACAGGTGCTGAAAGTTCAAGTCATTTCAGGAACCAGACAAACCACTAAAAGGAGAGAAACTGGCTCCCTATAAGAGAAGTGATTTGGGTTGTGGCAAAGGACAGGACACGTGCCCGTCTAAAGATACCCCTATTAAAATTTTTGAAACACTCGGTTGGCCAAACACAACTTAAGTGCAAGCTATATCTGACCAGTTTGTGACCTCTGGTATGGCCACATAAGAAACTCACTGTGGTGATTGACTTAGCAAAGGAAATGGTACTTTTATTTGAGTTTGTAGCCTTATGGAACTTGAACTTGCCATTTGGAAGCCACAGGGTTTGAGGGCAGTTACTATTTCCATGGCCTTGTAGCTCCCGATGCTTCCTTCAACATTCATCCAGGCCATAAACCAGCCATGAAACCCTGAGGACCTGGCCATGGAACCCACGCTAAGAAACAGGACTATACAATCAAGAAGGTACTGGGCTCCGGTGACTGTTAATCTAACTGACATATTATGTTTGTTATACTCCCAACATGGGAATTCCCACCCCACCCCCCACATCAACCAAGTTATTTTGGGAATGATTTAAGCACAGGTTGAGAATTTATTCACAAGCAGTCCTCTTGTTCCAGCCCATTTGTAGAAGTAAATTGTCCTTGGATCCACTTGGTGGGCCACCTGGTACTCTCTATAAGAATGCCAAGTGTCTACTTAAGGTCTCTCTCCCAAAGTTCCCAAAGCTTCCAATCCTTGAGGAACCAAAGAGTTTCCTGCATTCTTCCATGATGCCCAAGCAGAGAGCTAATAAACAGAGAGAAGGTCCCCAACATTTCAGCAGTGTCATACCTCCCAAGTCTCCATGGAAAATTTCCTTAATCTCTCTCTGTAGCTGCTCTCTGTGGGCATCAGATCTACTTCTTGAGGTCATATTAGTAAATAGACATTACATTGTCTTCTCTACTTTCCTGTCTTATTCTGAGGCAACTAAATACAAATATTCCTTGTAGGCCACCTCTTCCCATGCAAATGAACTTATTCACAGATGGCTGAGAGTTGGTGGTGGTCCAGGCCCTCAAACAGTGTTGGCCTCTGAACCCAAGTTCAAATTCAACCAGGACACCCTCCTACCACAGTAATGTCTGGAGAGTTCTTGTTTGGCCCAAGCCCTTACAGTAGTGGTCTTCAGAGTACACTCACCCCAAATGGAATATCAGACTATCCATCTGATGAGAGAAAAAAGTAGAACCCCTTTTTTTGCATTTAAATTATAATGGCATTGCTACTATTTACTATTGTACGTGATTTGTGAAAAAAAATATATATTCTAGGGGCTCCAACTTAAAAACAGTTTAAATTTTGTTGATTACTGTCTTAGAGCATGGCTTACTGGTATTTTTAATAAAAATCAAGCATATGATTTAGATAAAAGTCTGATTCAAATATATAAATGAATGGTCAAACAAGACTCCAAAGTCCTAAAGAAAATATTAATGCTATGGGTAGGTAAGCATTCATATCTATGTCAGTTTCTTTGGTCTTCGCTGTCAACCTTATTCAATAATAATAATAATAATAATAATAGCAACAATAACCATAGCAATAATAATAATGACCATTTATAGAGTAATTACCAAGACCTAAGCCCTGCTCTAAGCATTTTATAGATCAACGGTGTGATCACAAAATACGGTGAATGTTTAAATTTTTAAAAAATTATTACAGTAAAAGAAAGATTGCCATTAATCCCCCTCAAAATACTCCCCCTCACTTTGAACATACTTATCCCATCATTCTTGCCACTTTCTGAAGCAGTTTTGGAAGTCCTCTTTCGTGAGTGCTTTTAGTTGTTCTGTCATGGCTGCCTCAATGTCCTGAACTGATTCAAAACATTTTCCTTTCGTGGTCATTTTTATTTTGAGGTAGAGCCAGAAGTCGCAGGGTGCCAGATCCAGTGAATAAGGTGGATGAGGACACACCATAATGTTTTTATTTGAGATAAATTGCCACACCAGAAGTGATGTGCGACATGGAGCCTTTCCATTGTGATCACAAAATATGTATGGTGAATGCTACTGTCGAGTGCCATTCAATGGAAAGGCAGAGATATTCAATATGAGAAGTGGCACATTGGACCTTAGTAATAGTGTGTGACAAGTTTCAACTTGTTTGGTGCAGTCAGTGAAGTGTGAGCTACGGTTGAGAGAAGGTGTGTTTTAAATTGTGCCATAAATCATCCTCCATCATGACAACACTCCGTGTAACACATCGTTTCTGATATATGACAATTTCTGTCCAATAAAAACATTAAGGTGTGTCATCATCCACCTTATTCACTGGATCTGGCACCCTGCGACTTCTGTCTCTTCCCCAAAGTCAAAATGATTCAGGACATCAAGGCAGCCACGACAGTGCAACAAAGACACTCATGAAAGAGGACTTCCAGAACTGCTTCATAAAGTGGCAAGAACGATGGGATAAGTGCGTTTGAAGCAAGGGGGAATATTTTGAGGGAAGTTAATTGCAATGTGTCTTTTACTGTAATAAGCTTTTTAAATTTAAACATTCACTGTATTGTTTGCTCACACCTCATATTTTCTGATTACATTTCCATAACAACTCTATGAGGTGGAAATGAATTGTTTCTACTCATAACACTTCTGACAACAAATGTGTAGTGTCTTTTCCAACACCACTTTTCCAACTCTCCTACACCAGTTGCCTGTCCTACAATTCAGTTCAATTCTGACACTATTTACCTGAAATTAGTGTCAGTGACTACAAGTTAAGACTGAAAGACTGCCCCTAGTTAAGACACCAGTCACAAATTCTAGTTTGTCACTGGTACTTTTGATCAACTGACTATAAATTCAAAGGATTCCCAAAACCCAGTCTTCAGTTTTGATAATTCTGTAGAACAACTCAGAGAACTTACAAAAGCACCTTATTTACTATTATCAGTTTATTTTAAATGATACAACTCAGGAGCAGCCAAATGGAGATGCATAGGGCATCTCCACAGGGCATCTCCACAGGGCATCTCCACAGGGGTGATAGTGGAGCTAAAGATTCCAAGCTTCTAATCAAGGCTTGGTCTTTCTGGTGACCAGCACCCATCCTAAAGCCATCTCACTAAAACAAAAGATGTTCCTTATCACCATTATCACTCAGGAAGTTTCAAGGGTTTTAGGAGCTCTGTGATAGGAATCTGAGACAAAGACCAAATGTCTTTCTATGCTAACACAGGTGGGTACAAATTCTATCATTTTAAAGATGAGGAAACTGAGGTTCAGAGAGGTTAGGAAACTTTTCCCAAAGTCTCTGAGCTGATACACAGCAAAACCTAAAAAAAGTCCTTTAATACCCACCTGTTGGATTCAATAGCTCATCTGCTTAACCACTTCACCCAATCCTGCCTGAGTTACTGTCAAAAACTTGCCCTTAGTAGGCAGCAGAGAACATGTACATGATCCATTTTTTTTGTTTTATTATACAATTTATGTATATTCAGCAGGAGCTAATTTAAAATCAGAACTCCATTGTGCTGATTTGTTATGTTTAATTTAAAATAGAATGCATTTTGAGGATAAGTGAGTCTAGTCATTATCTCTCAGTACCTTGGTGCAGGTACTTAATCACAGAGACAGATAATGACAGGTAAAGGTGATGTCTAGAGAGATCCATTAAGTTAGGTAAGATCAGGTGAGAACCAGAGTGTCAGGCAGCTAAAAAGTATCAAGCTCTATGAAGTAGACTTAGGAAAGGAGAAACAGGTACATTGTAGATTAGTAAAAGATCAGTGCTTTATAGAGTTCAGGAGTCATAGATCAGGAAGTCAGGTTAAGCAACTTGGGAAGACAGAAGCAGGAAGTTTAAAGTTTTGGGAAACACAAGTTAATAAGCTCAGGTTAAATTGGGGACTAGAAGATGGGATCTTAGCAAATGACTCAGGATCTCGGCACCAACACTGGCGATTAAATTCTGAGGAAACTAATTTATAATGTTGCCTTCTCTTCAATACTTCTTGCCCAAGGTCATATTTTGCTTCAGAGTGTAAGAGCAAGTAAGTCTGAAACTTGAAGCCGTTGCACGTGTCGTGAGGAGGCACCAGATAAAGAGCAGATACACAGGAAAATGCTAACAGTAGACATATAACTGGAAGCCCAATTAATTAGCCAAAGCTTGATTTGGTGGGTGTGAAATTAGAGAAAAGCGACATATATTGTACTAGATACATAGAGACTGGAGATTGATAGAAATGCCGCCATATATCACAAACTGGGTGTGTGGGGAAGAAATTTAGCTTACATTTTGGTCTGAGTCAAGCAATTCTTCATACTTCCATTTTTTCATAGATTGAGGATGAAGTATAAAAGTTCATGAAATTCCAATGTTTTTTTTCTCTATTCCTTCTCCCTGGTCTTTTATTTTGCTAACTTCTTATCTACTTGTTATGTCCAGCTTAGTATCCAGCCCAAATGTGGCTTATAGTGATTATTCCAGATTTCTAGTACCATAGCATAGTACTATTGACTGCATAGAGTCTCTCTTCTAAGGTTTGAGGAGGAAGCCAAATAATTGTTCTCTGACAAAAAATAGAAAATGTCACTTGTAGGTGATGAGCTCTAAGAAATAGATGACTTACGGCTCTCGGGTATATGCTGCTAAGAGCAGAGTTCAGTCAAATTTGATTAAGTGAACTAATTAGCAAATTTATTTTCATTATGATGCAGTAATTTAGTTCTAGCCTGCAGAGGACTAAAATATGTTTCAAGTTTGCAGAGGACTGTGGATATTTCCATTTACCACAAACTAAGATTCATAGTTAATTGGGATACTTTATGGTTCTCGGTGGGAAGTAAATCTAAACAAGAAAAAACGTGTGTATTAACAGCCATTTTTTTCCCCAAGGAGTTAATAATAGCCCTCTGAATTGTGCATCCTACATAAAAATAATGGTGCATTGGTACAGACAATGATTATTTTATGAGAAAATAAAGCCAAAGAGAAAGTAAAAGTTAAGTAACTAATTTACCAAATGCTATACACAAAATGAAGTCTCTTCAGATGATTTCCAGTGTTCTTATTAGTTGAGATATTGTTAAAATATATTCATTTTTTTCTAACTCTAAAGCATTTTCTTTGTATGTTCTTATAGAGAACTGTGCATTAAACAAAAGAAACAGTGGAACGTTAACTGAAAAAAACAGGATAAGGGTTTGACCCTCCTTTGCCTGAAATTACCTCTTTGCTGTCTGCTGAAGAATTTTTATTTCCTAAAGAAACTGGATAAAGTATTACTTCCAATTGTCTTCTACAGAGGATGGAGTCTTACTGAGGGAGACCCCTAACAAGCTTGGGAATTCAAGACTTGGAGTAGAGCGATGGTAAATTGTTCAGCATAACAATTAGACAACAACTTGGAGTTTAAAAGGGCAATTCTTTTTATTTATATTTTAATTACCTGTTATGTGTCACAAGTCTCTTTTCATCCATAAATTATCCTTCCATGTGTTTTCTTTCTTGAACTTATGTGTTGAAGATACTAGGTCCTTTGTCCTGTAGGGTTGCATCCTTGTGATGCTGGGTGATATTTTCCAAATTCCCTGAGATTTAGTAGTTATATGTAGAGACTTGGTCAGATTTAGGTTTGATTTTTTCCCCTCAAGTCTACCTCATAGGCGGTGGTGTATACTGCCATCAGGAGGTACATAATATCTTGTCTCTTTTGGGTGATGTTAGCAGCCATTGATGATCATTATCTAGATCAAGCATTGGCAAACCCAAGAAGCCAGTTGATCCACTGCCTATTTTGCAAGTGAAGTTTTACTGGAACACAGCTACACCCAACGGTTTATGTATTGTCTTTCACTGCTTTTGCACTGTAACAGCAGAGTGGACCTGCTCTGGCAGAGACAGTATTCCCACAATGAAGAAAATATTTACTTTCTGGTTATTTACAGAAAATGTTTGCTGACCCTGATCTAGATCCATTAAGTTATTAGTGGATGCAAAAGGGTGACATTCAAATTTTGTTATTCATTCATCACTTATTAGAGGGAAGGTGTATGAAAGAGAGATGGCAGTGATAGGGGAGCAGAAAGGAAAAGGCCAAAAAGATAGAAGAGGAATAAAGTCAATGCTATAACACCTTCCCATGACCACCATGCTTTTAGTAAAATATTAAACTTGAAAAACAACTGTTTGAAATGTTTTTGCTCCTTTCCTCCCATTCCCATTCCCCTCTCCCCTTCCCTTCCCTTCCTCTTCCTCTTCCATCTCCTCTCCCTCTCTCTGTCTTCCCCCTCCCCCATAAAGAAGCTGAGCTTGAGTTCTGAGTCTGGAGATGTAGAGTAAAGCAGAGAACATGTCAGGAGCTAGAAGGCCAGAGGAGCATGAGTATGTAAGTCCTGGGGAATTAGAAAAACTGGGAAGCATTATAGGCTTTGTACACCACAGAATTTGCAGCATTCCAAGACAATCACACCCTGTCTCTGAGGGATAAGGGGGCCCATGTGATGTCATGTGGGTCATACCAATAAATTCTTCATATGTCACTGTGTCTTTCTCCCTACATAAAAACACCAGTGGGTCTTGCTTGATCCTCCAGTGTCGGCTTTGTGGATTTATCCAGCAGCCCCTGTGGTTATGCTGGGTGAGACTTTGATATTGGTGTATAAATAGTCAAACTAAGATCAATGAATGGATCACAGCATCAAAGCAGCAACAGGGCCCTCAAGCCATAACCAAGTCTCAGCTAACCTCAGCCTGAACATGTCAGACATTGTTTCAAGGCATAATTTTCCTTTGTAACAAAGCCAATAATGTGGGCATAGTGGCAGTGACTTGGTTCTCACGTTGGTTTCCCACAAAATAGATGTTCCAAGGCAATGACTTGGTCAAGTAACACATATTGAGTGTCCTTCCTTAGACAGCCAAAATAGCTTGTGTTGTTAGCTGACAATCCTATATTTCCCTCGCCTATATCAGCAGTCACACTGACTCTAGAGACAGTGGGTGGGGAAGCCTTACCAGCCTTCAGACTTCCTAGCCAGGCATAAGGATTCCTTTTCAGCTAGTGTGTGGTTTTTCCCCAACAATTTAAATACATTGTTCAACCACCAATTCTCCGACACCAACTGTGCATCCTACAATTCTGTTTTGACATTGAGCACAGCTCCCATAGGTTAAGGGCTCAGTCCTATAAGACTGCCCCCACTTCAGATGCTGGCCACAAAGGGGTCCCCAGCTACCCATACCTCTGACCAGGTGACTATAAATCAGGGGTTCCCATACCCCACCTCAGCTTTGACAATTTGCTAGAATCATTTACAGGCTCAAGAAAGTGCTTTCCTTATGATTACTAGTTTACTATAAAGGATACAACTCAGGAACAGCCAGATAGAAAAGATGCACAGAGCAGGTTATGGGGAAAGAGGTGGCCTGGGGCTTCCATGGCCTCTCTGGGCATACCATCCTCCCAGAACTTCCATGCATTTGCTGACTGGAAGCTCTCCCAAACTTGTCATTCTGATTTTTTTATGGAGATTTCATTATGTGAGCATGGTTGATGAAAGCAACGGCCACTAGGGATTGAACTCAATCTCCAACTTGCTCCTCTCCCCCAAGGTATGTCATGAGGCTGGTAGTCCTAATGTCCTAGTCATGTGGTTGGTTTCTCTGATGGCCAGCTCCCATTCTGAAGCTATCCAGGGACCCACCTTGACTCACCTCATTAGCATAAACTCAGGTATGTTCAAAAGGGGCTTGTTATGAGCAAAGAAAAAAAATGCTTCTGTCACTCAGGAAAGTTCAAGAGTTTCAGGATGTCTGTGCCAGGTGTCAGGGATGAAGACCAAATATATATTTTTATTATACTATGGCTGATAAAAAAAATCACTAATAATGTGTTGGGGGAGACAGGGTGAGGCAGAATGTAGAGTGAATATGAGTTCTGAATCTTGATATTTCTGGCTTGAAGTCCACCATTTAGGAGGAGTCAAGAGTTAAGTAATTCAGGTTCACCCAAGGATCTAAATACACATAGATGTGGAATTTGGTGTTAGGTGTAAGTTTGGGTGATAGCAGAGCTGGTGCCAGGAGTTGGAGAGGCAGGCTGTGAGACAGCTCAGAGTGGGCAGCAGGAGAGAACCTAGATATTCAGGGTGAGGAGGACTCCTCCTCAAACTCCTGGAAATCCATTAGTCATGGTCAGGGCCTCAGGAGTGGGATCCAGGCATCCCGAGGGAGCAGTCTTTAGGAATTAGGAAACTCCTTGACTAACAATAAGATCAAGAAAAGAAAGAGCAGGCGGAGTCATCACTGTTGTAAGTTTCAGAACTGAACTCTAGCCTGGTGGTTTTGGCTTGCATCTGTAAACAGCAAGTGGGTGGCTGGTTTTCCTAACAGGAAGTTTAGCCTTTGCCTCCATGATTAAACACATTTCATAACAGACAGCCTTTCCATTACTATTAAGTGGTTTCAGATTCTAAAGTATTAAAGAAATTTTGTTGGTTTTCCTGGCCACTAAAACATCTTAAATTTTCAACCTGCTACATAAAGATGCAAAGTATTAAATATTAACTAAATTGGGCTATTTTTAGCTTTGTATTCTGATTAAGCTTTCTCTTTCTAAAGCACTTTG
Organism: Hipposideros armiger; assembly: GCF_001890085.2. NCBI lineage: Eukaryota > Metazoa > Chordata > Mammalia > Chiroptera > Hipposideridae > Hipposideros > Hipposideros armiger. The sequence continues at coordinate 2,373,722 of NW_017731411.1, read as the reverse complement.
CCTGCCTTTTGGCCCTTTATAAGAAACTTTTTGCCTAGGGAGAGGCCAAGTCAGTACAGATTGAGGCACCTGGATGCAAGACCAAGATATTTATGTAGATTGATTGATTCCAATTAAAATATTGGAACTACAGAACCACCTTGGGGCCTTCATGCAAACCATGACTCTTGACAATAGAGTTTTTAACCTATATTCTTTATATTTTGATAAAAAGAAAAGAGAATAATTTGAGATTATTCTGTTAATGAAAATAACCTTAGTACTCATATAGTTTACTCACAAAGTAAAGGTCCTCACAACATGAATTGGTCAAGATTTTTAGTTCTGTTATTAGCAGTACTTTGCCTTAGTAGGCTGTGTTAGATTGCGTTGGTAGCTTAAAACCCTGATCTCTTCACCTAACCCAGGTGGAGCACCAATTCCACAGGCAGAGAGTAGAGAGATTCCCCTGACCCCAATCTTTTTGGGAAGAGGTGGAGATTCCCTTTTCACCCAGAGAGCACTCAAACACTGGATTGATGGGCAGTCAGGATGCTGCCAAAATAGCATATGGCTCTATTTTTTAAGGACCACACAGACAAGTGACGGATAGTAGCTTTGATAAAAATTAGTATTTGAGAACTGAAAAAATAAAAATCAGAAATTCTAGTACCATGGGAAAAAGGCAGTCATTGGTCAACATTCTGAAATTTGATTTCAAGTGAGACTTTCAGCTTTGATGTTAATAGAGCACCATTTTATAAAGTACTGCATGGCTAAGGTGAAAATTCCACTGACCTCACCAGCCTTCTGCTCAGGAGAAAGTAGTCCTGTTTCTTTTTTTGTTTTTTTGTTTTTTTGGATTTTTTTTTTAGCTTAGCCATCCTGCCACCTGTTGGCAGCTCAGCGGCTGCTCAGCTCGGGCTGGGACTCGAACCGCTGTTGCTCAGAGCTCACACTCTTGAGCGAGCTCTTAACCAACTGAGTCACTCAGCCGGCCCTAGTCCTGTTCTTAAACCACCTCTAAAGACTTCCTTTTTTCACTCAGCTGTGGACTCAGTGCTGCAAACATGCCATTGAAAGCACAAGACAAGTTAAGAGAATAAAATTTTCTCATCCTTATCATTTTTTATACTGTAATACTATTGTTTTATTTACTAGCTTTAAAATTAACATCATATTCTTGGCATGGCTAGGGAAACAGGCACTCACATACATCACTACTGGGAATTCAAACTGACAGAACCCCAGAGAATAAGTCAATTTCTAGAAAAATTTGCTATGCATTTGCCCTTTGACCGAGCAATCGTTTTTGGTTTTTTATTTATTTTTATTTTTTAAAATATTTTTGTTAAAATATAGCTAACATACAATATTACATTAGTTTCAGGTATACATCATAGTTATTCAGCATTTATATACCTAAAGAAGTGATCACCATGATAAGACCAGCAATCATTTGACATGGTAACATGGTATCACAATATTAGTGACTAAATTGCTTATGTTGTACATTACATCCCCATGACTTATTTGTTTTATACCTGGAAATTTGGAGCTCTTATTCCTCTTCACATTTTATCCCCCTTTTTAATTTTTCAGTTAGACTTGACATCCAATATTATTTTATATTAATTTCAGGAGTACAGCATAGTGGTTAGACATTTATATAATTTAAGAAGTGATCATTCTGATTAGTCTAGTACCCACCTGGCACTTACATAGCTATTATCATATTATTATATGTTTTACTTTACATCCCCATGACTATTTTTTTACTACAAGTTTCTGCTTCTTAATCCCTTCACCTTTTCCAACCTGCCTCCAACCCCCTCCCATGTATCACCCCAAAAATCTAGTACCCATCTACACCATACATAGTTATTACAATATTATTGACTATATTCTTTATGCTATACCCAACATGCCCATGACTACTTTGTAACAACAGGTTTGTACTTTTTAATCCCTTCTCCATTTTCACCCACACTCCCAAGCTCTCGCCCATTTGGCAAGCATCAAAATGTTCTCTGTATCTATGAGTTTGTTTCTGATTTGTTTTGTTTATTTTGTTCTTTAAATTCCACATATAAGTGAAATCACATTGCATCTGTGTTTCTCTGTGTGACATACTGCACTCAGTAAAATACCCCCCAGGCCCATCCATGATGCCCAGGTGGCAAGAACCCATTCCCTTCCATGACTGAGCAATATTCTATTGTATATTTGTACTACCTTCTCTTTATCCATTCATCCATCAACAGTCACCCAGGCTGCCTCCACATCTTGGCCATTGTAAACAATGCTGCAGTGAACATATGGATGCATGTGTCCCCTCGAAGTAGCATTTAGGGTTTCTTTGAATGAATACCCAGAAGTGGGATTACTGGGTCCTTCTTTTCCTCTTGTTATAGCTTTTATTTTAAGTCTATTTCATCTGGTTTAAGTATTGCTACTCCAGCTTTTTCTTTGTTTGTTTGTTTTCCTTTCCATGAAATATCTTTTTTCCATCCCTTTACTTTAATTCTGTGTGTGTGTTTTTCAATCTGAAGTGAGTTTCTTGTAGGAAGCATACGTAAAGATTTTGTTTTCTTATCTATTCATCCCCACTATGTCTTTGATTGGAGCATTTGTTTAATCCATTTACATTGAAAGTAATTGTTAATAGATATGTAGTTATTAACATTTTGTTATTTATATGTTTTATCCTTTGTGTGCGTGTCTTAAAGAAATCCCTCTAACTTTCTTTGTAATACTGGTTTGGTGGTGATGAACTCCTTTAGCTTTTTCTTGTCTGGGAAGCTCTTTAGCTATCTTTCGATTCCAAGTGATAGCTTTGCTGGGTAGAGTACTTTTGGTTGCAGGTCCTTGCTTTTCATTACTTAGACTATTTTGTGCCAGTCCCTTCTGGCCTGCAAAGTTTTTGTTGAGAACTCAACTGACAACCTTATTGGAGCTCCGTTATAAGTAACTATAATAGTTGCCTTTCTCTTGCTGCTTTTAGGATTCTCTTTGTCTTTAACTTTTGCCATTTTAATTATAATGTGTCTTGGTGTGGGCCTGTTTGGGTTTATCTTCTTTGGGACTCTCTGCACCTCCTGAGCTTATATGGCTATTTTCTTCACCAGGTTAAGAAGTTTTTCAATCATTATTTCTTCAAATAGGTTCTCAATCCCTTGCTTTCTCTCTTCTCCTTTTGGTACCCCTATGAAGTGAATTTTGTTACACTTGATATTATCCCAGAGGTCCCTTAAACTATTCTCAGTTTTTTGGATTTTTTTTTTCTTCTTGCTCTTCTGATTGGGTGTTTTAGACTACCTTCTTTTTCAAATTGCTGATTCGATCCTCTGCTTCATCTTGTCTGCTGGTGATTCCTTCTAGTGCTTTCTTCATTTCAGTTATTATATCCTTCATTTCTGACTGCTTGTTTATTATGGTTTCTATGTCCTTTTTTATGCTGCTTACCACTTTGTTGAAGTTCTCACTAAGTTCCTTGAGCAACCTTATAATCATTGTTTTGAACTCTGTCTCTTATGGGTTTCTTGCCTCCATTTCGTTTAATTCTTTTTCTTGAGTTTTCTCCTGTTCTTTCATTTGGGATGTATTTCTTTGTTTCTTCATTTTGTCTACCTCTCTGTTTGTTTCTATGTTTTAGGTAAATTAGCTACATCTCCAGTCTTGGCTGGGTGGCTTTATGTAGTAGGTGTCCTGTGGGACCCAGGCACAGTCTCCCCAGTCACCTGCCTTGCATGCTCCAGAAGTGTGCCTTGTGTGGGTTGTGTGTGCCCTCCTGTTATAGTTGAGGCTTGATTGCTATTGGCATGTCAGTGGGTGGGGTTGATCCTCAGGCTGAGTGGCTGTGGGGTTTAGCCACTTCCACAACTTAAGGGCTGCTGGATGGGTGGCTTATCCCACTGAGCAGGATTCACCCCAGCAGGCTCTGGTGCCTATTGAGACTGCCCTTTTTGTGTGTCATTTGTTGGGCTAATTGGGTGGTGCTCTGCTGTGGTCTGAAGGCAACATCCAAATATGTCAGTTCTGGGGCCTCAAGAAGGAGCTCTAGTGCAGGCCCAGGTCACCCACTGCCTATGATTGGCCAGGGACTGCCTGGTAGGAGCTAAAAAGTGATGGTGGCTGCCTGTGCTAAACCCAGAGGCATGTGGGAGAAGCTACGCTGAGAACTGAGGACAGAAGCCACCAGTACCAGGCCTGGGGTAGCTCCACAAAAAGCCAGGATGCTCTGCCACCTGCTGCCACCTGCCAGCACATGTAAGGTTCAGCTGCTGATAAAGCCTCATGTGGTACACAAGTTGGGTGAGGTGGGGTCTCAGGGACTCAGCAAAATGAAGCAATTGAAGTTCAATAGTCCAATTCAGATTTAGATTTGGCCATGGGCATGGGAGAGGGCTCAACACAGCAATGGTGGTGCCCACCTGCTGCCTACACAAGAAGAAGACACACACAGGAAAAGTGGTGACTGTCCCTCCAGTCCTTTCCCCAATGGCACACAACTCAGCCTACTCCCTGTATGGCTCTGATGCCCCTGAGTCACTGTCCCTCTACCAGATTGCAGGGTGAGTGCCTGGGAGTGAGTGAGTCTGCATGGGCCTTTCAAGAGGACACCTGGTTTTCCTGCAGCCTTCAGTCCCACCTGGGTGGTTGGAATCACCACTGTTTTCCACAGCCAGATGTTGTGGGAGCTCCTCTTCCCAGTGCCTAGGCTGGGGAGTACTACAGGCTTGGAGCCTGGTATAGGGCTGGGGTTCCTTGCTCCTCTGGGAGAAACCTCCATGGCTGAGATATCCCTCCCAATTCTTGACTGCCACTTGAAGGTGTAGGGCCAGTCTGTTTCATGTCTCTGCCCCTCCTACCAGTATTTACATGGCTTCTTCCTTATATCCTTAGTCATAAAACTTTGGTTCAGCTAGACTTCAGATGGCTCTTCAGGTTGCTTGTTCTATAATTTAGTTGTAATTTTAATGTGTTCACGAGAGGAGGCAAACATAGCATTTATCTACTCTGTCATCTTGGATCTCTCTTCTCTCATCCTTATTTTTGAAATGGAGCCCGAAGCACACATTTCAAAATCCTCCATAGATATATTTGGCTTATTGTCCATGTTGGAGTGCATCAATGTCAACGCAACATCAATATTATTGATTATTTAACCAGTGGACCTCAACCTTCCCTGTGCATCTGAATCAACTGAGCAGAATCACCTGGGGGAGGTTTTAAAAAATACTGATGCCAAAAAACCCCCAAAAAACTGATGCCATTGCTCAAGAGTGCAAGCTCTGAGCAACAGGGTTGCTGGTTCGATTCCCCACCTAAGCTGAGCTGCTGCTGAGCTGCCAACAGGTGGCAGGATGGCTCAGCTAAAACAAAACAAAACAAACAAATAAAAAGCCATACTGATGCCATGCCTTGCCCCAGAGAGTCTAAGATTCTAATTTGGTTGGTTTAGGGTAGGACCAGAATTTCTTAAAAACAAACAATGACAACCAAAAAAACCTTAGTGATTCTAATATTCATTCAAGATTTAGAATGATTTCATCTTCTTCATTTTCAAGATGAGGACCTTGAGGCACAGAAAAATTAAAGACTTTTCCAAAGTTTTGTAGCTGAGCAGTGGTGGGGCTGGAATCCCAGGTATTTCTGACTTCAGATTTCTCTCCTCTTCCTAAGGAGACATATATTCAGTTTACCATGTAGCGTCAATGTGGCTAAATTGGAACCTAGATCCCAGTTCCTTTGGGTTCTTGCCCAGTGATTTTCCTCCTTACCAAGTGCACATCCACTCTTTTCCTAGCTCTCAACATACTTAAGTGAGGGTAAATGTTGATTAACTTTACTTTTCTTAATGTTTAAGCCGAAGGAAACTGGCTTTGTATTCCCTGGAACAACCTACCTAGCACCCAAGTGAACAAGGAAAGACTCTCATCTTCTGTGTTTGGAGGGCTAGTCATTCTAAGGACCAGGCTAAAGACCTATTTATAAAGGTAACAGAAGTTCAGAAAAGGGTGAATTCTCAGCCCCAGCAAATCTCTTACATCAAAGTCAGGGCCTTGATAAGGAAGGAGGGGGATTCTGAGTCTTGGGTGGGGATATCATGATGGATGCCCTGGAAAGCCTTGAATCCTCCAGGTCTATGTAAAAGGATAATTCTTCCTTGTTAAAGAATAGTGCTTCCCCTTTGCCTGAAGCCTATGCAGAAATCTCATTAGACAGTAAGATAATGCTGGCTCTCCTCAGAATATGCCCATCTTCCATCCTGCCAACCAGACCAATAACTAAGGTCCAACCTCAATCCACAATTGAGGAACTGCTAATCTGGTAAAGTAGTAGAGGGCTTCGATGCCAAAGTTGCTAAAGAAACTGGCTAACAATTACTGGCAGGAACTGGGAGATATGCCTGGTAGTAAATCTGGAGAAAGTAAGATTAGAGAGGAAAATTATAAAGCTAAATAAGGGCAAGTTTGTCAGGCACTGCCTGGATGACTCTCGGATACTTGGATAAAGTGATGACTCACATTAAATAAAATAGCCTGCCATGGAGGAAAGAATTACAGCTCAGAGAAGTGAGCATGCAATAATGGCTCTACTATATAAGACCAGAAAATACACTGCTGACTCTATGTTACACAAGAGGGCCTAGAGGCCATACCATTTACTGAAATGATAAGGAATGCACTAGTGTGAGGGCACTGGGATGTCTGAGCTCAGTGGTGGCTATCCCCTGGAGACAGAAGCTAATGGCAAGAGACGCTATTATAGACCTGAGCTACCTCGTGGCAGTGAAGATGATCAGATCCCAAAATAGCAGAGACCAGGAATCACCTCCTAATCATCAGAAGCAACTTGGACATGATCACTAAAGTCAGAAAGGTCATAAGGTCAGCCCAGAATATATTGGGTTGTTGGAAAAGTCGTCACGTATTTTTTTCTGTTTTTCATTGCAAAAATGCGTCATGACTTTTCCAACAACCCAATAGTTCTCAGGTTATAGCATTCCTAGGGGCAAGAGAGAATGGCAAGATAAGGGCTGTATAATAAATATAATCAAAAGACATCAAGAATGGATGAACTGAAGATCTGTATCAGTTTCCCCAAAGAATGGTTCTCTTCCTCAGTTTCCAGAACTGAGCTAGTTCTCAGTCCCAGAATCCATTAACCAAGGGAGAGTCCAGATTCGCACAAACAAGACTGTGGAACATTATAGTAAATACATATGCTATTGATTTCTCCAGTTCTTTCTTACAGGGATCATTGGTGATTTACTCAGGTTACAGCACACTGGGGAAAAGGGAATAGTCATGCCATTTGATGGATGTTAGGTACAAGGCTCAAGCTGACACTGATATTCAGGAACCCAACCATCATCATGGCCCCTGATAATGGCCTAAGGGAGCCATGTAATAAATGAAGGTCCATCTCACAGTGTCCACAGGATCCAGATACATCTAGTGGTTATTTTCTCAGTTTCTGAGTATATTAAGCTGTTGGCAAAATCCTTACACTAGTCCCTTGGCCTATAAACTCAGAGTTATTATAGTAAGAAAGGCCAAGTGGAAGCCCCTGAAACTCTCTCCAACCCTGTCAAGATAGTAAATGTAAAACAATTATCACAATTTGGAGGAAATGGCAGATTTGCACCACCCTCAAAGACCAAAAGGATACAGGAGTGGTGGTCCTGTAAAACCAGGTGGATCATGGAAAATACTAGTGTACTACAGCAAACTTAACCAAATAGTACAACCAATTGCAGCTGCTGTGCTAAAAGTGGTATCTTTATTAGAGACTCTGGTAAGTGGCATAAAGCTATTGATCTGGCAAATGCATTCTTTTCACTACCCCTCAAATAGGAGGACAGAAGCAATTTGCATTCATATGGGATGAATAGCAGTATACATTCATGGTCTTGCCCCAGAGATATGTTAATTCACTTTCTTTCTGTCACTATATTGTTGGAAAGATCTGGGCCATCTGGACAATCGTAGAACACCTTATTAGCCCATAGTGCTGACATCATGTAGCTGGACCTGATAAGCAAAAAGTGGTAAGACACATGTACTCTAGAAGGAGGGAGAAAATCTTACAAAGATTTAGAGGCCTTATACATCAGTTAAATATTTAGGGGCCCTGTGTTCTGGGGCAAATGAGTCATCCCTTTCAAAGTAAAGGGCATGTTATTGCGCTGTGCATCTCCTACTACTAAGAAAGCAGCACAAGGCTTAGTTAGCCTCTTCATGAGATACACCATGTTACACGCTTGGGAATTCTACTCTAACCCATTTATTTGGTAATGCTAAAAGCTCACATTTTAAGAGGGCCCAGAGCAAGAAAATCCTCTGAAGCAGATTCAGGCTGCTGTATAAGCAGCCTTGCCTCCTGGAGTACTTTATGAAGTCTCTAGCAAGCCCCAATAGTAAAAGTAAATTCATAGGGCTTTCTATGAATTCTTGGGTTCTTGGGCAAAGCCACACTTTCTGCAACAAACGACTTTACACCATTAAAACCACATGCACACATCCAAAGCTTTGATCTGCTACTGATCCCAGATAGAGACAGAACATCTAACCATGGAACATCAAATGACCATGGAGCCAGAACTGCACATAATGAACTGGGTACTGTCAGACCTACCAAGTCATAAGGCCTGGGAGGTCACTGCAAGGTAAAGTGGTACATTCCAGATTGAGGTGGAGCAGGTTCAGAGAGCACCAGCTATCAGAACCCCATGTCACCTTCCTCTATTATACTGATTCCTCTCTGTCAGCTCATACCCTTGACCTCACGGATCATTTCTTATGTCCAGCTGGCAGAAGAGAAAAGCTCCTCTGATTAAAATACAAATGGGTCAGCTCAGTAAGTTTTTGTGAACTGAAAATAAAATTCTGCACTATAGCACCACTTAGGGGTGACCCTGAAAAACAGAAATTAAAAGAACTCCTTGCAATGGGCAGAGCTTCAGGTGGTACTCATGACCACCCACTTTGTGTGCAGAGATCATAGATCTGAGATTAGAATATATATATATGGATTCATGGTCAATATCAAATGGCTTAACTGGTTGGTCAGTGGCCCGGAAGAAACAATACTGGAAGAAGAAACAATGTCTGGGGAAGAGGCATGTGGATGGACATGTGTGAGTGGGCACATCAAGTGCAATGTTTGGCATTTCATTTTGTTCCCACCGCAGAACATCTACTGAAGAAGAGGCATTAAACACTCAACTAGGTGTGTTAATTCAGCCAGTTGATGACAGCCAACCTCTGCCACTGCATTGTATAGATAAAGAGCTCATAAATGCGATTGCCATGAAATAGAGGCTCTGCATGGGCTCTGCAACATGGCTCCCTCTCACCAAGATTGAGACTTGCCAGGTTGGACTTCTCCTGATTAATGTCCAACCTGCCAGTAGAAAAGACCAAATCTGAGTACCTATGTGGTATAGTCCCATGAATAAGACCAACTAGCTACTGTTGACTGTTCAGTTACACTGGACCCCTTCAACTTTGATAAAAGCAAGTCATCTAAACCAAGATTTACATGTATCCTGGACAACAGTTTGCCTTGCCTGTCTGTAATTGCTCAGCCAGCACCATTACTCTAAAGGCTCACAGAGGGTCTGATCTTCCCACATGGGATCTTGCATAGCATCTCCTCAGTCCCAGAGTTGGCAAGGAGGCCTGGCAATGCACATACATATAAGCCTGAGATCCACTGGTTTTACCATGTACTGTATCATCCAGGAGCTGCCAGCCTGATAGGACAGTAGAATGGCCTCTTAAAAGTGTAGCTGAGACACCAACTTTGAGAAGGTACCTTCTAAATATGGAGCAAGGGTCTTCAATAGAGAGAATACATGGGTCCAGGAATACATGGGTCCAGTGGAAGCAGGAGTACTCTCTATAACCAGCATTCCCAGTGACCCTCTTAAAAAATGTATGCTTCCTGCTTTTGAGTCTGTGAGTCTCTGGTTCCTAGAAGGCCTATACTTTCATCAAAAGACACAGTGATAATCTCAGTAAGCTTAAAGTTACAGCTACCATATGGTCACTTTGGGTTCCTTGTGCCAGTAGACCAGCAGCCAAAGAAAGTAGTTACAATGTATATTGAGAAAAGCTGTGGTCTGACCATATTAAGGAGGCAGAACTGCTGCTAAACAAGGCAACCATAGAGATGATCCACTGTGGTAAACTTAGCACCACCATGCCCAGTTATACCTGTAAATCGGTAGTAGAGAAGGGGGAGATAAGATCAGTTAAGGCCTTGAGGTCAAGTACAGCAGCAGGGTTGTAATTCATTCTGTACCTATAAGTTTCCCCAGAAATTGTGGCCAATCAGAATCCTAGAGAAGCTATATCCAGATCAAGAGAATTTAGGCTCAGAAAGACGCACATAGAGCTGAGCGGTAAAAGGGGTGGACTGTAGTAGTTGCTATTGGTGCCTGATCCAGACTCCCTTTACTGCTCCATGAACCCATCCCACAGCTGCTGCAAGTGCTTATGGCTAATGATTGAGACGTGTGGTGGCTGTCGCCATCTTCCTTCTCTAGCTATCACATAGCTGCTGCCGCTGCTGACCCTAATGTGATTGCAACTTTAATGGGAACCACTTTCCTCTACTGGTGACTCCTACTCCTAACCCTTCCTTACGTTTGGAAAGGTACCTGGCTCCTCTTTGCTCCTCAGAGCATAACCACACCAGGTTGTGACTGTTAACCAAACTTCACTCCAGGGAAAACGTTCTTTCTCTCCCACGGGAAATGGCCTGGTTTTCAGAGCCCAAATAACTCAATCACAATCTTCAACAGTGTTCTCATAAAAGGTGGCATGGGCAGCCTTACAGGGACACTGTTAATCCATCATCAAATTCAGTTCAGTTCCCATGAGTCTATCCTCTAGCACAGTTGTTCTCAGCCACAGGTGATTCCCCCCCCCCCACTCCCCAAGGTGGACATTTGGCTATGTCTGAATACATTTTTGGTTATCACAGCTGGTTGTAGAGGTGTGCTACTGGAATCTAGTGGGTAGAGGCCAAAGATCCTGCTAAACATCCATCAGTGCATAGGACACCACTATCCACACTGCTCCCAATAAAGAATTATCTGGCCCAAAATGTCAATAGTGCAGAAGTTGAGAAACCCTGCTATAGAAAGAGAACTCTGCTTCTAGCCATAGTCTAGCTTTCCAGTCTGGATAAAAACATACACCCGTCTCTCAAAGACAAAACATTTTAGGCACAGAGCACTTGAAATTCAGTTAAAGGAAAAATAAATCCCAAATTCTAGGTTAATCCTGTCTTTAAAATTAAATGTACATAATTTGCTTTGTTGAACAGAACTTCTAACATTACTCAAAGTGAAGCACCTGTATTTAGATTAGTTCACTGATTCTAGGAAAATTGGTTTTATATGAGGTCTGACAATTGAGTTCGTGAACTAATCCTAGAAAAAGTGCTACATACCTCATTGCTGAATATCACCATGGTCACCTTCAAAGTACTCCCCTTGGGAAGATATGAACTGATGTCTTTGCCTAGTCCACCCTTCAAAGCAATTTTGGAACTCGTTTTCTGGAATGGCCATCAGAGCTGTCAACGTACTACGCTTGATGTCCTGAATGTCATCAAAATGCCTTCCTTTCAATATTTCCTTTACCTTCGGGTAAAGAAAGAAGTCATTGGGGGCCAGATCAGGTGAGTAGGGAGGATGTTCCAATACAGTTATTTGTTGACTGGCTAAAAACTTCCTCACAGACAGTGCTGTGTGAACTGGTGCATTGTCACAATGCAAGAGCCATGAATTGTTGGCGAAAAGTTCAGGTTGTCTAAGTTTTTCCCACAGCCTTTTCAGCACTTCCAAATAGTAAACTTGGTTAACAGTTTGTCCAGTTGGTACAAATTCATGATGAGTAGTCCTTCTGATATAAAAAAAAGTTAGCAACATTGTTGCAACAGGTTTGCTAACTTAATTGTCAGTATTTGCTTTGAATCTGTACTGCTAGAGGGGTGTATTCTCTAAAGATAAACCTCTTTCACCTTAAAAATGATATGAGAGCTTGAAATCCTTCCCAAACAGTTTTCAACTTCAAAAATTTAAACATATGACCTCTATGAAGTATCCATTCCATGTAAAAAGCAATGCATACATATAAACAAATTCACACATACACGAACAAAATAAACACTACCCAAAGCTAATTACTCTTAACACATTGATATCTTTGCTACCAATCATTTTCCTACATAGGACACACATATTGGAAATGACTTTTATTTTTCAATCTCAGAGAGGTAATATATAGTAATCCCTTTATATTTTGTAATTGTGGTATGGATTTCTTTGTTTGTAAGTTACTTAGAAGAATATTTTTTAAATTTCTATTTGTATGGCTTAATACTTTGATCATTCATTTTAAGTTTTATTTTATTCTGGTCAGAAAAGGGAATAGGAGAGAAAGCTCTACCGTTTTTTATTTTTAGAAATTGAGATGTTTTCTGTGACCTAAAATATTCAATTAAAAGGAAAAAACTATATTCTACAGATTCTAAATATTAAGTTTTATTGTTCATTTTAAAGCGGTATCAGCGGTATCTTATTGAATAAATCTTATTTCTATATATGCATTTAATTTCTGCTTGTTTCATCTGTTCTGAATAGAGAAATATCTGCAAGTATTACTCTGTGTCCATTTTTAGAGGTCTTAAATCTGTCTTGCTATTTTATCAATCTCATAAATGTTTGTACCATTCATCAAAAGAAGTGAACTTTTGCTCCCTGCAATGTTTTTGTCTGAAAGTTGGTGTCTGATTTGTATGCTTGTACCCTTCCCTCCTTTTGTTTGAATTCGCCCAATGTATCTTTGTCCAATACTATTTTACTTTTAACCTTCTGCATACTTTTGTTTTGGGTATTCTCTTATAGACAGTAATTGGTTAGATTTTGGGAAAACAACTTAAGAGTCGTTGCCTTTTAAGAGAGGTGCTTAACATCAACGTTTATTAGCACAAAAGGCCTACTTCATGTTCTGACATATAGTATTATACTTTTCAAATATTATTTTATGCTGTTTCATTTGTTACTGCTATTTGCTCTATGGACCATGTTTTCTTTGCTTTTACTTTCTTTGATGTTTATCTTTTAATATTTCAAAAGCTCTCTTTTTCTTTACATGAACTAATTTTCAGAGTCAAGAAGGAAATGATCTTTTGAGTACACAATCCTCCACTCTCCCTTCTCCTCACATTTCTCAGTCTTTGTTAATATTAGCTGATGTTTTAAACTCAGATGTTTTTTTCATATAATCATGAATTTTACATTATTTTTAAAGGAACAGATGTTTTGATTTTAGATTCATTTTTACATCTAGATTTACATCTATCCTGGAGAGAACTAGATAAATATGTGCCATGCTTCCCTAGTTTTTGTGCTGAATCCCATCACATTTATTGAGGTGACGTTCTCATTTTGAGCTTGCAATATTTTAGTATCCCCCAGTTAGGTGGAGACAATCTTCAAATAACTGTTTTTCATGGATCTTTTTCAAGTTCTTATTTAATAAAAATATCTTTTTATCACCTTCATTTATAAAGGACAACTTTTATCTCAATAGTTTTTGCACAGAATTCTCTAAGTGTTGACTTCTCATTGTCTTGTGGCCTTAGTGCTGCAGATGAGAACTTAGAGCCCAGCCTGTTTTTTCTACTTTCATACATAACCTTTTCTTTTTGCTGAAGTGCTTTAATATTGTATTACTCTTTTTAATTTAAACATTACTCCAGAATTACATGAAGATATTTATATTTCTTTGCCTAGGACAGCATGGGAACTTACAATCTGTCTATAGATTTTTTTAACTTTGGAGAATTGAGGCTTGATTTGTATTTTTTTCTTTGATAATTGCTTATGATTCATTTATTCCAGCCTTTTCTCTCTTTGATCTTCACTCGTGGTCTTCCATATCTGTCATTTCCTTTCTCATCATTTCCTTTGTATCTTTCCCTCTGCATCCTCTGCATGGATTTAATTTCTTTTTCAGCATCAATTATGTCTCTCTCCTCTTTTTTTTTTACTCCCCAAAGTATAATTTCTAGCAGATTTTCATGCAGAGCAGCTCTATTCTACAATTTTAACATCTTTTCCCTATACAGCTATCTTGATCTTTGAGTCTCACGAAGTAATAGAATTTGCAGCCTTGACGGCCCCCGGCTCTTCTCAAATCTGTGTCCCTCTCTGACCCCCAGTTTTTTCTTAATGAGGCCCTTCCTCTTAGAACATGTTGCACCATAAACAGCCATTCCTACTACTTTATGCCCAATGCTTGCAGAAATTTAATTTACAAATAGATTTTAGAAAGATAGGAGGTTTCCTTTTGTGCACATTTTCTCTAAGATTTGTTATTTCTTGACTTTTTGATAATAGCCATTCTAACAGGTGTGAGGTGATATCTCATTGGGGTTTTGACTTGCATTTCCATCCTCAATAATTACTGATGTTGAACATTTTTTCATGTACCTCTTGGCCATATGTATGTCTTCCTTGGAAAAATGGATTGAACATTGGTACAGCCAATATGGAGATTCCTAAAATAATGAAGAGTAGAACTACCATATAATGCAGCATTTCTCTTCTGTGTATTTATCTGAAGAATATAAAAACATTAATTTGAAAAGATATATTCACCCCTATGTTTGTTGCAGCATTATTTACAATAGCTAATATATGGAAACAACCTAAGTTTCCATTGACTGAATCAATCAAGAAGATATGGCATATACAGCTGACCCTTGAACAACATGGGTTTGAACTTCATGGGTCCATGTATACACATATTTCAATAAATACAGATATTTGTATAAATACCTGTACCGTGGTTGGGAGTCTGCTGATGTGGAGGGCCAACTGTGTGAATTAATCTTCACCATTTTATATAGGGGATTTGAGTATCCATTGATTTTGGTGTCTGTGGTGGTCCTGGAGCCAATTCCTGTGGATAGTGAGGAACAACTGGTGTAGTTAAGTTTTGGGGGGAATCAAAAGTTATAAATGGATCATTGACTGCACAGGAATCAGGCAGGCCCAATCCCCATGTTGTTCAAGGGTTAACTGTACATACAATGGAATACTATTGAGCCCTAAAAAAATTTTTTTTTGCCATTTGAGACAACAGGGATGGACCTTGAGGGTATATGCTAAACGAAATAAGTCAAAATGAAAAGGAAAAAATCATATGATTTTACAAATATGTGGAATATAAAACAAACAAAAATAGAAAGAAAGAAAATAACAACAAACTGACAGATATGACAACACAGAATGGTGGTAACTAGAGAGGCGGGGGTTGGTAGGTGGAAGGTGAAATGATGAAGGAGGTCAAATGTATGGTGGCGACTGATGTAAACTAGACTTTTGGTGGTGAGCACGCTGTAGTGTACAATGTTGTACACTTGAAACTTCTACAATATTGTTAATGAATGCTACAGCAGTGAAGAAGAGAAGAAGAAGAAGAAAGAGGAGAAGGAGAAGGAGAAGGAGAAGGAGAAGGAGAAGGAAAAGGAAAAGGAGAAAAAGGAAGGCAGGAAGTAAGCTGGAGAGCAGAAGGGGACAACTGCACTTTTCCTGCCTCGGGAAGAGCCTCTCGTGTCCGATGCATGCAGCTGCACACAGTTTTGGCTTGCATTGACTCTGGATTGCTGAGAGCATGCATCTTTCCCTACCTTTTCAGGGGCTCTTTCTCATCATATGAAGCCTTTGCTCATCTTTGCCTGCCTTATAATTCAAGGATTGCCCCCAGACTCTAGTGTGAGATTGCCCACTAGTCACAGGAAAGACCACATTTAAAAACCACCCACTGTGTCATCAGCGGTGTCTCCTGAGAATTTTTGAGAGACTGCACAAGGCTGCTACTCAGATGCTATTTTAGACTAGGAGTGTGGCTACCACCATCCTTTGCAGAAAAGAAAACAAACAAACAATCTCAAACTAACTAGGAAAAAAAAAAGCATAAAGGATGTAGGAGATTTTCTACCTGACATAGAATTTATAGCCAAATTACTGAAAGACAAGGATAAAGCTAGTCCTCAGGAATAAATGGAACCAGGAACTTCAACATTGTTAAACTCGTTCTTCGTTCTCTCTCTTCCTGTGCCATTTTGTTCTTTCTCTCTCTGTCTCTCTCTGTCTCTCTCTCTCTGTCTCTCTCTCTGTCTCTCTCTCTCTCTCTCTCACACACACACACACACACACACACACACACACACACCTCAAACTCTCTCCCTCTCTCTTTCCTTTCCAAATCTGGACTAATCAGTTGCATCCAAGGAATATAGTTATGTGAGAAAATATAATTTTCCATAGGAACCATGTGTTTAAAAGTAGAGAAGTAAAAAAAAAATGTTGAGAAAACAAAGATTGCATCCCCAAAATAAGTATGGGAAGATGGACAGGCAAAAACCAACCAAACAAGTATCTACTATATCACACACACCCCTTTTTTCATTCAAAATTCATTTAACAAAATACACATACATGTTTTAAAAAGTTAAATAGTTTGCAGTGGTCATGATAAAAATCATCAGTCCTGGGTACCACCCTCTTCCCCGAGCCCTACCCTTAAGATAACCACTTTCAACTTTTAGCTGATTCTTTTAGTCTAATCCTCCATATTACCAAATATTATATTTATAGGTTTTATTTTTTAATATAACTATTATAGATATTATCTATTAACATATTTTGACAGTGAGCATTTAATTCCCTTATTGACTCATGTATACCTATTGTCCTTATTCTCCTCCCAGTGTGGTTAAATCATACTTTTTGGTTAATTTATCAGTTTACACTTGTGTTATCATAATAATGTAAGTATTATTCACTACTGAGCCAAGCAGCATACTACAAAGATATGTTCCTTCTTATACAATTTTTTTCTGTGAGTTTGTAATTGCCTCAGGTTTTCATTTCTTTGGTTTTTTAAAAATATCATCATTACTAATACTTCCCAAGCTCTTGAACAGAATTATTAAAACACTCTGAATGTCTTCTTTCCACATGGTCAAGGATTAGTGCTCAGGCAAACTCAGGAATCATGGAAATAACATAATACCGAAAGAAAAGCCTTTCTTGATTCCTCAGAATTGGAAATAATTTCTCTTTTGAGAACTCCAATTGACCATATGTATTTCTCACATTATTGACACCTTTATTCCTTATCACTGTTGTCTATATATCTTATCTTTTCCCCTAGAGTTTTTGATCCTTGAACGCAGGGTCTATATCTAATTCATTGTTCTAAGTACTCAATATAGTGCCCTGATGTGAAGCCACACCATAAATACAAGTGAAGAAACAAAGTCTGTAATCCATTCTATAGTATTTGTACATTCTTCTGTGTCCTTAGTGAGTGAGTATAATGATTCTGATGAAATGAGATTGAATGTAGTGGACTTAATCTGTAGACTGTGTTGAAACCCTTGAGAGAGTGTTACATAAAGGAAAATCGGGGGCTTTAAGTAACTTCTCCAGTGAGTGGCAGAGTGAGGGTGCAAAGCTAGGTCTGAGTAAATCCGGTGCTTTAGCCTGCACCCAATGCCACATTCCAGGCTCAGTTCAACGCCACAAAACAGGTGGTAACTCTTTAACCATGTATGTGTACCTGGGTCACGAAGGCATTTTCCATCTCTGTTATGGGAATGCCAACCTTCTTTTCTTCCACACAATCCCAAAGCCCATAAATTTTTAAGGTGAAAATTCTAATGATTTCATTTTTAATGGATATTCTCATTCCATCTGAAAAGCTTCTTTTCAAAACAGTATTTTCAGTCTCAGCCCAGGGTGCTCTGTTGTTCACTTCCGTTAAATTTTTTCTAAGACAACCTCCAGGATTTGTAAAGGCATGAAAGGATTTCTCTTGAATGAGGTGTGCCCTGGTGTAAGCTTGCTTTCCTTTTGGAAATCCCTGAAGAAAAACACCTGCCTTCCAGGTCACCTTAGGAAGCAGGCAGCCCAGAATAAAAATCTCTCAGCTTTTGGTGGTTTCTGTAGCATTCACCAGTAGAGGGCGCCTAACCATCAGCAATAGTATCAAAAACTTCCCTAATGGGTTCGGGCATTTTATTACTTTTTTTTTTTAGCTGCCAAATTAGTAACAGAATGTGACATCCCGTTTTTTGTTTGTTTGTTTGTTTTTTCATTTCTTGAATGTCTTGTATCGTGGGAAAGAGAATGCTTTCCTGAAAGATTTAGAAGTAGTGGAGGGGATTTTGAGGGTCATGTAGAAGAGAAAAAGGAGGCTTTCCCAGTACACAGAGGAAGGGAATGAATTACATGCAGGATGCTGTTAATCCCGGCATGATGTTTACCTGGTTCATCTCTAACAATTCAGCCAATGGCGTGTGGCTTTCTCAGCTATTAATAAGGCCTTGTCTGTGAAGCGATCAAATGTATTTAACTTGCTTTAACACAGTCCATATGAGCTTCCACCAGATGTCATGGAATCATATAACTCCAGACTGTTAGGGGCTTTGGAGATCATTTAGTGCCCACTGGTCGGTATACAGATGAGAAGATCAATGCCTAAAGAGGCAAAGAAAGGCCTTGGCCAAAGTTGTCCAATGAGTTAAGAGAAGAACAGATATCAAAACCTGGCTGCTTACCATACCCCATGCCCACCCAGTTAATACTTCTAATCAGGAAATCCTCTGTAAACCATGCCTGAGTGAACCCAGATCATAACAGAGAGCCACTGGGGCAACGATTTAATTGAGGAAGATTTTCAGAAGGTTTGGTAGCACCCAATTACATGGATCTGGATTAAAATCAGAACTAGGGTTTAGGTTGGTTCTAGTTAATGTAGATCACCTTACCCTTCTTGAGTCTCATGCATGCCTTTGTCTTCCTTCCGAGTTATCACTTTCCACTTTCCTCTACCCCGGGACACCTCTAGGAGACAAGATTTTCAAAGGGAAATTCACACTTCTTACCAAGGTCCACCAAATGCTACATGCTCTGGCCTTTAGCTACTGGCTGATCTGCTGCCAATCTTCTCCTTGCCTTTTTACCCATGGGTACTGGTCTCTTGTTAGCGCTTCAAGCCCATCCTGACCCAAGACCTTTGCACTAGTTGTTTTCTTTGCCTGAAATTTCTTTCCTTCCGATCTTCACATGGATAGGTCTTTCTCCTCCAAATCTCGGCTCTTCCTGCATGAAACCGTCCTTGACCAGTAGATCCAAGTGTTTGCCCAATCAGTCTTTATCCCATTTCCTGTATTAATTATTTGCATCACACTTATAACCTACTAGTAATATTCTTGATTTTGTATTCATTTTTTGTCTCCCTGCCCCCCTTGTATCCTTTGAATTCATAGTCCGTGAAAGCAGAGAATTTGTCTGCCATGTTCACTATTTTTCCCAGCCACTTGGACAGATTCTCACCCATGACGGGCACTCAAAAGAAACTGCAGGTAGGTGTCATTTAGAGTTCTGTGTAGAAACCTTTCCTTACACCTGTCAGACAGCATCTCAGTGCCATTTTTGTTTTAGAGGGGATTAAATATCTGCATGGTTTTTGGAGGTTTCTTTTCTTTGAGGAAGCCTCAAGTTGCAATTGGTACCAACCCTAAGGTCTGGATGACTATGAGCTGGACTAGCTTCCTCCATCATACCATGGCAGTCTGGCCTGACTGCTTAATGAGCACAAATCACCTGCCTTGGCTGACTCACCCTCAAGACCTAATGATTCCCTCACCAACATTGGTCCCATCATAGAACCCTTTATGGGGCAGAGTCACATCGAGGGCATAGACAAGTTGTGGGCAATGCATTGGGATATTGGACTTCAGAGATATTGGAATCAGGAAATTGACTTTACGGGGATGAGCAAAGGCAAATTAACCAATCAGTCTCATGGAACTGTGGAATGTCTTGGGACACCCACAGTGTGTGATGAAGAAATTCCACTGCACATAACTGTCCACTTATGAAGATCACCCCCCTTCCCTCCTCAATTCTACAACAAGGGTAAGAGATAGAACTGGAGTCTCTGGGTAAAGTGAGGGAAACAGAAATGGGTATGCCAAGTTCACTTGTTCTATGTTACATGACATCCTGTAGGCTTCCTATAACTGGTTTTACCTAATTCTCATAACTATCTTATGAAATGTTAGTTTACCATTTTGCAGGTAAAAATACTAAACCTCAGAGAAGTTTAAAGTACATATCCAATGCCACTTATGTGGTAAAGCCATGATTCGAACTTGGACTCTAATACTTCATAATCTTCCATCATGCTGCACTGCCATGAACCACCAGAACATCTCTCTCTCTGCAAGCACTGACTCTTTAGGGACTTTTATGAAGCCAAAGAATCTTAAGGGGTTACTAGTGCTCTCACACTTACTTTAACAAACAAACAAAAACATGTAAGTCATCCAGACTAAAGTCTGCAGGCTGGTTAAAATGTTGGCAATACCAGGCTTCATGGAGCTAGAAGATACTGCTTTTCTTTATTTTCTAGCTTAAAAACTCATTAGTTCAAGTTTATCACTTCTTTTACTTGTTTATTTATGTAGCAAATGTTAGGTGTTTAGACTGAATGTCAAGCCCAATGTTCGACACTGGTAATGGAGTAGTGGACAAAGTCAATACCGTTTTGTGATCTTAGGGAGCTTATCATTTATAATTCTCATTAGAGAAAAAGAAATAAAGAGAAAATATTTCATAACTTTCATTACCTAATTTTCTTGACTTGTCAGAACACTATCTCATCCTTAGCAGAAGTAACTACAAAAGGCTTCTACTGTCGTATCAGTCCTGGCCCTTCTTTTCTTTTATTTGTTTCTGGTATCAATCACCAGATATAGATTTAGAGGAAAATATTCCACTGTGAGACAGTCACTGACAGAGAGGAAGGCAGATGGATTACTTACCCACCAGCCCTGCAGTCCACCCCCTGCAAAGACTCTAATGGCAAGGCCTCCACTTGACACTATTCTTCATAGAGTCACAGAGCTGGAAGGGATCATTGTGATCACTGACTTTAACTTCCCACTGCAAGATCATTGACAGGTGAATGAGGACTTTACTCCTTCATAATGCAGTCTCTTCCTTTGCTAGATAACACTTACTGCTCCTTATATTGAGAATAAGTTTGCCTCCTGGACTCCCCCCAGGCAGAGTCAATCTCCCCATGCACTTTGTGCAAGGTTCTGGAGAGTTCTTAAGAGAGATAATTCTAAGCATTAACTTGCTGTGAGTGAGCAACCTGATATCTGCAAAAGCACTTGAAAATGGTAAATTATCTATCCCACTTACATGAGTTAAAAGGGAGAACTACTGTTCCTGAAGTAAAGAACCCAAGTGATGGAATAGAAAACACATGTAAGGACAAAATATAAAATGGACATTTCATTAAAATAAGGAATTGAATCTGCAGTTGAAGAAATCACTTTAGAAAGTTGACATATGCAATTAACACTAGATATATTCAGGTTATGCTAATGAAAGTCAATGCTAATGAAAAACCTATTTAGGAAAAAAAAGTATCTGGGCAAAATATTATGTCATCTGTAAAGCAGAATACTATCATGCTGGCCTCAGTTCTCCATAAATAACATTCAACACTATAGGAAAATGGAGCAATGTCTACAAGTCTAAGAGAAGAAAGTACAATCCAACAATACTATACCCAGCTACGTTGTTCAAGAGTAAAGGTGGCAAGCAGACTTGCTCCAACATGAGAGAACTTAGAAAGTACTATACTCATGACTCCCCATTGAAAGAAACAAATCTTCCTTGATGAAATTCAGCAACCAATGATGAATGGAGAAACTGAAAGTCACCCATGTCTCTGATGAGTTTCCAGACTTAGGAAATGGTTGCTGTTGCCTTCATATAAGACCTTACTGAACTTTATGAAAATTGTGTGATATAATGGAGAGAGCCCTGGGTCCAATCGTGGTTTACCACCAACTTATGTGAGCCCCTTAACTTCTGGGCCTTAGTTTCTGCATATGAAAAATGAGACCCCTTCAGTTATGTACCTTCCATATATAGTAAATAACCTTAAATATCCCCAAATTATGGTACCGTTACTCTCCTGTCAGATTCTGCTTCTGCCCACCACTCTGGATTAGTGTTCTTTTGATTTTGTGTTCACACTCCAAGTCAGTGATATTTGGAACACTCCACAGTTGGTCATCCTTCTGGTCAGTTTACTGCTTAGTCGAGGCTTTTGTTAAAAGCCAAAGCTTATTCAATTGAGGTCTCATCTTGCTAGCAATGACATCATTAATCATGGACTTGGCTGGGCAGCCATGCCAGGACTTGGCTGAGCCCCAGCAGCTGTATTGTTATCAGAAGGTTACCCTGCAAATTGTGATGCTGCTTTTCTTTCTGGGTTTTCAGAAAAGGGAAGTCATTCAGAGTGAGGGCTTTTTAGCGCCACAGTCTTTTGCCTTTACCTTTCTTCTGAAGAGGACACATGTCAGATCTGGTGCTTCCTGGCACTCCTACCATACTGACAGGACAACAGACATCACCACCAATTCAGCAGCAGCATACTTCCTAGACACAGAAATAAGAATGTTGAGAGGGAAGAGGTGAGAGCAGGTGACTGACATAGCTCCCCATTCTACGGGCCTCCATAGCACCCTAGGAGTCTTTAAGTCAGAACAGTTACCACACCACTTGTCTCCTTGCTTGTAGATGATAGACGAAGTTCCACATCTTATTTATATTGTATCACTAACACTACATTCCTGACACATAAGAGTACAATTCATGTTTGCTAAATAGCTTAAATAATTGATGACAAGGCAAGGGAATTACAGGGCGACAGTTGAAGGTAAGCAATGTAGCTAATATAGGATTTATTTATTCACTAATGCTGGCTACCCATTTGTTTGACCCAGCATAGTGGACAGAGGTGGCTACAAGGGCACACCCAACATCAGATCCTAGCTTGCCTTTTATTTCATCTTATTACTGCCCCCACACTACCTCAACCCCCACCAGCCAAGGAAATGAATGTAGGCCACTCCGCCACCTTTCTATGGACTGGAAACAGCTTGTATGTGATGCTCTGTTCTGATTCAGCCACATGGACACCCTAGAACCATCTCTTAGTACAACTACGTTTCTTTACAAGTGGCAGCCTAGTAACATGCTTCCCCTTTATATTGCTCATTTAGGAGCTAATATTGCAATTTTAAATTTCCACTTGCTCACGTATGGAGTATCTTCTGGGCTCTAGAGCTATCATGACAGATCAGATTCAGTTTCTGCCCTCAGGGGGAAGTAGATCTAGCCTTTAACTCAGGCCCCCTCATCATAATTCTAGCTAATCATAGCATGGCTTTTGTGGTGACTTGCTTGCCTTCTTTTCTAGGGTTTCTTCCCTGTAGTGATGGCGTTAAATGAGTCCATATGGATACAAAAAAGTATATGAGTTTATTATTTAGAGTGACCATAACCAAAGTCAATAGGAGATATAACGTATCAGTAAAAAGTCACATATCTGAACAAAAAGAATCAGTTTATCCCTTTCTATCCACAAAACTCAAATTCTCTTCCTCATGGTCTCATCTTTAGTATGCAGTAGAAATTTCCCCTGTAATTCCCCAAAGAATCTTCTCCCAAGCTGGAACAAGCTGGACTGTTATTGCTCTCATGACTCTTTACCACATTTGCATATGGCTCTTCCCATCATAAGAAAGAGGGGGCCACGTTGAAAGGGGAGTCCCGAGTGACACATACATAATGAGCCCTTCGCAGAACACTCAGTGCCAAAAGTTCTCACTCCAACTCTGTTCTTGGATATTGTCACCCCCAAGGTCACAAGAATGGAAACGTTTGTCAGCTTCCTCCTCTTTATTTTGACTTTTCCAGGAAATCTTTTACTAGCTTATAATGTTCCTCCTAAATTTGCCAATAATTAATTTTATTCCGATTACCCAAGACTTGATATTTCCCCCTCATCCAATAGAATAGATTACTCTTCTGCACAATACCAGCCATTTAACATTCATTACCTGTAATTCCATGTGAGTTAAATTTAAATTTTTCTTATCCTCAATATGGGAACTTTCCCTAAATTCCACTTTTCTTCCAATGATGCTACTACTCTACAGTTTCCTATGACAGAAAACTTAGAGTTACCTTCTTGCCTCTTTGTTTTTCTCTAGCCTGTAGTTCCAGTCAGCTACCTTGTCTATCATATATTATCTTGAAATTTCATTGAGTTTAACCTTTTTCTCTGACATCACTTTAACCCCTCTACTCCATAAACACACATATACACACCCTGCAACACCATCATCACAACCACCTCATATATGGTTTATAGCCATAATTATTAGCGAATCCCTACATTTTTAGCTGCCCACATACTCTTCACATGCCAAACCATCATGTACCCTACCCCCAAATTCAATTCCCTGAAACTTTGATTTCTCAAACTCGTAATCAACACTCCAAACCTCCCATAGCATCACCCCTGTCCTCCCTGCCTACCTGACTGCCTCCATCCAGAAGCTCCTCCTCTCAGGTGCTACTTCCTGACCACACTCCCAGAGCTAATTGCTCCTTTCACTGAACTCCTATTGACAGTATGTCTTTATTTTGCTGTTACTTGTTTTGGGAGGGTGTTCATGTATTAATCTTGTCCATCTTCTTCTCTGATGCCCTAAAATCCTGACAGTCTGTAAAACATAATTTAGCACTTGCATTCTTCAATATTTCATGTATCTTAGTCTTGTTGCATTAAGGCAGATCTGGGAAAATTCACATGGGTTTTTAAAAATTTAGAACTGTAACTCCTATAGGTAAATTTATTCCTTATTTTAATCTTTTGAGCCACTCTTTATATCAGGTTTTGCAAATGCCCTCTTCTCTACCTTTCAATTGCCTAAAGGCTTGCATTCTCAGCTGTGCTCTCAGCCCCACCTCCACCCCCTTCCTCACTAATCTGATTTCTACCTCAGCTGGGACAAGGCCTCCACTTGTACCCTCCCATCTTCCTCCCTGACCTCTTCATGACTGAGCAACATAAGAGCAATACATACTAACAACAACTAATATTTATTTAGCTCTAACTATGCACTCAGACTGTGTTAAGCACATTCTCTCATTTAATCCTCACAAAAAAAAAAAAAAAAAAAACCCTCTGAGGTAGGTAAATGTTTTCTGGAAGGAAACCACACAGGGCCTGTGCCACTTCCATGGAAACAAAGGCTGTTTTCAAACACTGTTAAGAAACTGTTTCTATCTTAGGCTTTCAATGACCTGGATTGTCCATGTGTGGAGGGGGAAAAAAAAGTGAGAGAGAAAGAGAAAGAAAAAGAAAAATTGCTAGGAGAAGCTCTTCTTTTAATGCATTGGTTAATTAATCAATTAATTTTGGGTTATGCACAGGCACTTGTGTCTCTGTAATTAGAAAAAAGCAGGTCTTTGTGCTGCTGGAGAATGTTCTGATACTGGAAGGTGCAGGCCTTTGCTGCTGAAGTTTCCCTTTTCTCCCCAGACCCGTCACTAGGTATTTCAGTGTTGAATAAACAGGCCTGCACGTTGTGTGCCCAGCTCAGGACACCCTGCTGAGAGCATGTCCTTAATAACAACAATGCCACACATTTATTCTAAGCTGACCCCACTGACCCCCAAAAGTTTGTTCCCTCAACTGGGTCTCCTTGGCCCTTTCATTCGCCTGAATTCCCTACACAAAGCCCTTGTCACATCTACAGTCCCCTTGAAACTAAACTGGGATGGGAAGAGAGGGGGGGTGGAAAAGAAGTTGAAAATAGCCAAACCTTGATCCTCCACCTCAAAGAAAGTGGCAACATTTGCATGTTAAACCATCCGCACACATTTCAGCTTCCTCTCGTCTACACCCACCCCCATTTTAACACATTCTTTTCTAATAATCTTGAGAATTGGGGCCCGCATCCCCATCTGAAGGAGCTGATAGGTCAGTGCAGATAAGAAACCCTACTGTGAAGAAAAAGCTCTTTTCTCATCTTTACATTTGTAGTTATCAAAAGTTTTTAAAACATTTATATTCCAAATGGAAGGTTCTGGCCTGTAGAGGGAGGGAAAAAGGATACTCCTGGCTTTCAAGAGTGCATTTATTGCTGTCTCTCCAGACTCCTTGTCCTGCCCCATGTTGTTTGTTTATCTTTGATCTACTGAGGCAGTATTTCAAGGAAGAATGACATCACAGGCTGTGAAAAAATATTTTTTTATGCTTTTCCTCATCTTGTAATTATCAAATTCTTCTCTGCAACTCACCCAACAAGAATGATAATTACCTAAGAATTTAGGATGAATTGACTTATTTCAAAAAAGAGTCTATCCTAGTCAGCCTCTTATTTTTCTTTCTGTTATTTTATCTCTTCAATCCCAATGTAATGAGAACTTTCCCCTGAGTACAAGAAAAGCAGATAAAGAACTCTGAGGGTACATTTGTGTTTTTCCACATGTCTCAGTGAGAGAAAAAAAGATTAGCTCAATAAATGCTTTTCCTCATTAGCATTCATACATGAATCTTGGTGGATTCACTTTAATCTCCCATCATGCATTAGTCTCTACAGCCCTTTGACTCTAGGAATCACTTCTGAAGATTAGAAATAACAATGGTGAGCACTCATAATATTTTGGAGAATTTGTAGACGATATGAATTGTAGATTGATAACTGCCTGATTGAAGGAGAGTTTGTGTGTGTGTGTTTAATCAAAGGGAAACTTACATAATATAAATTTAACTATTTTAAAAAGAACAATTCAGTGACACATAGTACACTCACATTATTGTGGACATTATTGTGCATCCACAACCTCTATCTAGTTCCAAAATAATTTCATCACTCCCAAATAAAATCCCATATGCATTAAGCAGTTTATCCTCACTGCTTCCCCTCCCCCAAGCCTGGCAATCACCAATCTGGTTTCATTTCTATGGATTTATCCATTCTGGATATTTCATATAAATGAAATCATATAATATGTGACCTTTTGTGTCTGGCTTCTTTTACTTAGCATAATGTTTTCAAGATTCATCCATGTTGTATTTCATCCCTTTTTGTGGCCAAAAATTATTATACAATTGTGTATCTATTCATCTGTTAATGGACATTTGGGTTGTTTCTAAGTTTTGGCTTTTGTTTTCCACTCTTGTGAACAGTTTAGTGTGATGCTATAAACATTTCTGTACAAGTATTCGTTTGAGTACCTATATTCAGCTCTCTGGGGTATATATCTAGGAATGGAATTACTATGTCATATGGTAATCCTATGTTTAGCTTTTTGAGGAATCACCAAACTGTTTTCCTCAGTGGCTGAACCATTTTGAATTCCTACAAGCATTGTGTGAAAATTCCTATTTTTATTACATCCTCACTAACACTTGTTATTTTATTTTTATTTTTATATTTTTGTAGTTGTTATAGACATCCTAGTGGAGGTAATAAGAGGTACTTCATTGTGTGTGGGGAGAGTTTTTTTTAGAGTATACTATATTGAGGTGCTATTGGGTAAGATTTCAAACAAAAGGATGAAAAATGTGTGGGTCTTCTAAATTGTAGTGATAAATGCAAATTGTAAAGTACTTTTCTGTTTTTTGTTCATTATTATTATTTTTTTTAATTGGGAAATTGGGGGAGGGAAACAGTGTTGGGGAATTGAGGAGGGGGACCAGCCAAGTTGTTGTTCTTTAATCTTAGGTGTGGAGGGCGCCAGTAGCCATCTGGCTGTCCATCCGCAGCTAGTGGCCTCTAAGCGCAAGGTGCTGTGTTACAATCGTAGTTGCAGGTGGGCATAGCCACCATCCCATGCGGGAGTTGAACCAGCAGCCTTATTGTTAAGAGTGTATGCTCTATCCACTGAGCCATCTGGTTGGCAGCTCAGCTAAAGGTGCTGAGTTCAGTCTTAGTTGCAGGCGGGCGTAGCCCACCATCACACAGGCAGTCTTGTTGTTAGGAGCACGTGCTCTCACCAGCTGAGCCATCCTGCCACCAGTTGGCAGCTTAGTGATAGCTCAGCTCAGGCGCAGTGTTACTGGCCCATGTGGGAATCCAACCCGCGGCCCTGTTGCTCAAAGCTCGCGCTCTTAAGCTAACTCTTAACCAAGTGAGCCACTCGACCAGCCCTTCATTGTGCTTTTGATTTGCATCTCTCTAGTGACTAATGGTGCTGAGCACCTTTTCACGTGCTTGTTGGACATTTGTATGTCTTCTTTGCAGAAATGTCTGTTTGAGTCATTTGCCCGTTTTTAACTTGTATTGTCATTTTTTATGTTGAGTTGTAAGCATTCCTTATTAATTCTTGATACTAGACTCTTATCAGACATCTGATTTGTAAATGTTTCTTTCGTTCTGTAGGTTGTCTTTTCACTTTCTTAATAAAGTTCTCCAATGCACAAAAATTTTCAACTTTGTTAATGTCCAATTTATCTATTTTTTCTTTTTTTTAGTCTTGGCCCTTTTGTAGAAAATCAATTGGCCATGGATATATCAATTTATTTCTGGACTCTCAATTCTATTCCATTGGCCTATATGTCTATCCTGATGCCAGTACCACACTGTTTTGGTTGCTGTGATTTTTGTGTTCAGTTTTGAATCCGAAAATGTGAGTTCTTTTTTTTTCAAGATTGTTTTGGCTATTCAGGGCCCTTTGCAATTACATGTGAATTTGAGGGTTGGCTTTTTCATTTATGCAAAACAAAGAAAAAAAAATCTATCATTGAAATTTTGGTAGAGATTGCATTAAACTGTAAATTGCTTTGGGTAAAATTATCATCCTACCAATATTAAGTTTTCCAGTCCATGAACATAATGTCTTTTTATATATTTAGGTCTTCTTTAATTTATTTTAGCAACATTTTAGTCTTTGGTGTACAAGTCTTTTACCTCTATGGTTGAATTTATTCATAAGAACTTTATTCTCTTGTATGTTATTGTAAACAGAATGGTTTTGCATTTGTTGAACAATATTTCCACTGTTCATTCTGATATATTGAAACAAAATGTACTTTTGTGTGATCTTGTACCCTGAAACTTTGCTGCGTTTGTTTATTCTTGTAGTGTTTTTGTTGTTTGTTTGTTTGTGTGTGTGTGTGTGTGTGTGTGTGTGTGTGTGTGTGTATTCTTTTAAAGTTTCTCTACATATCATCTTTTAATTTGGATGAGTGTTATTTTTTTCTCTTGCCTAATTACTCTAGCTAGAACTTTCAGTACAATGTTGAATATCATTGGTGAGAGTGGGAATGTGGGAATTCTTTCACACTTAACTATCTTGTTCCTGATCTTAGGAGAATGCTTATCAGTCTTTCATCATTGGTTATGTCAGCTGTGAGGTTTCTTTTTGTTTGTTTGTTTGTTTTTTAATAACTTTAATCATGTTGAGAAGTTTCCTTTATTCCTAGTTTTGATGTTTTTTATTATAAAAGACATTGAATTTTGTTAAATGTTCTTGTTATGTCAATTGGACTATCAGTGATTTTTTTCTTTTCTTTTATTATATTAATGTGGTATATTCCATTAATTAATTTTCTTTTGTTGAACAACCCTTTAATACAGGTATAAAAACCCTCTTGATCATAGTATATTATATAATTCTTTTAGTTACAAACTAAAATTTAAAAGTATTTTAAAAGTATAACTATATAGAAAAAATATACATATATGTAATATATATAATAGTATATAGAATTTTATATTTATCTATGTAGTTACCTTAACTGAAGTTCTTTATTTTTTTCACATGATTTCAAATAACGGTGTAATGGCCTTTTAATTTCAGCATGAAGAAATCCCTTTAGCATTTCTTGTAAAGCAGTCCTACAGGTGACAAACTCCCTCAGCTTTTATTTTCCTGGGAATGTCCTAATTTCTTCTTCATTTCTAAAGAATAGTTTTGCTTGATACAGAATTCTTGGTTGACTTTCTTTCAGCATTTTCAATATGCCATCCCACAGCCCTCTGACTGCGGCTTCTGATGTGAAATTGGCTGTTGATCTTACTGAGGATCCTTTTATATCATGAATCACTTGTCTCTTGCTGATTTTAGGATTCCTTTTTTTGCCTTTGGCTTTCGACAATTTGATTATAATATGTCTTATTGTAGATCTCATTGAATTTATCCTACTTGAAATTCGTTGTGCATTTTGGATGTGTAGATTTATATATTTTATCAAATTTGGGAAATTTTGGTCATTTTTTAATATATATATATATATATATATATATATATATATATATATATATATACTTTCTTCCCCTTCTAATACTCTTCTCTCCCTGGGACTCTCATAATGAATATGTTAGTATGCTTGATGGTGTCCTGTAGGTTCCTTAACCTCCGTTCATTTCTCTTCATTCTTTTTTCTTTCTGTGCCTCAGCATGGATAAATTCAATTATCCTATCTTCAAGTTTGCTGAGTCTTTCTTCTGCCTGATCATATCTGCTATTGAACCACTCTATTGAGTTTTTCATTAAGTTATTGTAATTTTCAGTTCCAAGTTCATGTTTATTATTTCTATCTCTTTATTATCTTTATCTTTTTATGTTTACCTCTTTACTGATATGCTCTGTTTTTTCATACACCCTTTTCTGGTTTTCTCTAGCTCAGCTATTTAAGTGTATTTAATATATGATTTAAAGTGTTTGTGTAAAAAGTCCAGTGTTGAGAAGCTTTTTAAAATTTTTTTAATTAAAAAAAATTTTTTTAAAGATTTTATTGGGGCATTGGGGAAGGCGAACAGTGTTGGGGAACTGGGGAAAGGGAACAGCCAAGTTTTCCTTCAGTCTTAGTTGTGGAGGGCACAACTAGCTCAGCTCCAAGTCTAGTTGTCATCCAGCTGCCCCATCGGCAGCTCAGGGCAGCTCAGCTCAAGGTGCCATGTTCAATCTTAGTTGTGGGTGAGCGGAGCTCGCCATCCCATGCAGGAGTCAAACCAGTAACCTTTTTGTTAGAAGCACTTGCTCTTACCAGCTGAGCCATCCTACCACCTATTGGCAGCTCAGTGGCAGCTCAGCTCGGGTGCAGCATCACTGGCCCATGTGGGAATGGAACCAGTGACCCTGTTGCTCAGAGCTCATGCTCTTAACCAACTGAGCCACTCGGCTGGCCCAAGAAGCTTTTGATTACAGTAACACAAAATCTTGACTTGAATGGATGAAACAATATGGAAATTTTTCTATTAAATTGGGACCTTGGCTCCAGAATTGTTTAGCTCAGTGATTAATCAATTAATCATGGATTCAATTTCTGTTTTTCCATTCTGCTTTCTGCACATGTGGGTTTCCTTCACGTTCTTAATGTGATTATCCACAGTTCCAAGGATGACATGCAGAAATGACATGTGAGAAAATGAAAAGAGATATGAAGTCTTTATTTTCCCTGTGTCTTTTTATCTATGTAGAAAAAAAAATTCCAGAAGATCTCCAAAGATATTTGCTTCAAGTGAGAATTGGATCATGTTTTGCCCTGAACAATTCAATGGGCTTGAATTCTATTTTATGTGATATTAATATTCTACATTTGATTTATTTTTAAGACTACATTTTTGGAGTAATTTTAGGTTCATAGTAAAATTGAGGAGAAGGTACAGTGAATTTCCATATACCTCCTGCCTTCACACATGCATAGCCACACTCATTACCAACATCCTTACCAGCATGGTACATTAGTTAAAATGATATATCTCATTGACACATCATAATCACCCAATGTCCGTAGTTTACATTAAGATTCACTCTTGGTGTTGTACATTCTATGGGTTTGGACAATGTATAATGACATATAGCCATCATTATAATATCATGCAGAGTATTTTCACTGCCCTAAAAATTCTCTGTGTGCCACCTATTCACCCCTTACTCTCACTTCCCCCTCAATCCCTGGAAACCACCAAGCTTTTTACTGTCCCCATAGTTTTGCCTTTTCCAGAATATCATATATAAAATCATATATTGTGTAGCCTTTATGATTGGCTTTTTTCACTTAATAATCTATGTTTATTTTAAGTTCCTCCTTGTCTCATCTTATTTCATTTTAGTTTATATTTTCCTAGCACCATAGTACCTTTATTTTTCAACCAGACCCATTTTGTTTTAGCTGTGTTAAACATAGCATGTTCTTCCTAAAAACAATATAAGATTCTTTTACCCAAGGATTTAACTGCAATATTCAGAAAAGGCATGGAAAAAAGACAGAAAGTAGATTCATGGTTGCCTTGGCTGGGATGGGAATGGAGAGTGACAAGAAAGAGTCAAGATGGGTCTTGTGAGGGTGATGGAAATATTCTAAAATGTACACAATTCTGTACATTTTCTAAAAATCTTTTACTTATATGTTTTATGGCATGTAAATTATATCTCAATAAAGCTGACTTTTAGAAAAAGAGCTTAACTCATTCTTATTTGCTATAACAGATTCGTGAGGTCTTCTTCCATCTTGTTTTGGATTTGGATTTGGATTTATCTATCTATCTTATGAATAGTTTTCCCTGCTTTGTTATATAAACTAAGTTTTCTTGGTCTTATTTCTTTAGAAATCTTAAAAGTTTACCTCATGTTTTTATTCTATTGGCAGTAGGAAAAACATCTATTTCCCACTACATAGCAATTTAATGACAGTGACAGTAACTACTTACTTCCCCTTGTAAAGATGAGATGTAGAGTACTTTGCTTATTACTCCTCACTTATTGTTCCCAACATTTCCTAGTTTCAATGAATAATTGTGGTATTTTCAGATCAAAAATATGTTTCAAACATAATCAATATCATATAACTCAAAGACTTGTGCAATTTTATAATCATATGTTTTCGTGTTTGTGTTATCTTCAAAATTATAAAGAAAAAAAAGAAACTGAATATAAATATGACTGAATTTGGATCTGTTACTCCTTCCTGGGAATTAGTGAACCCTCTGACCTCAAATTTTCTTTAATTCATTCTCTTATTGCTCCTATTATGTTCTATCTTTTTGTAATTATATATATTATAAAATATATAAATAATATCTGGGGTCTGTTTTATAGACATCACTAAGCTATGCTTCAATTATATAAATTTCAAAATTTTAATGGCTTAAGTTTTACTTAATGCTCAGCAAAGTCTAATGTCTTCAGGAAATTCTCCAGGGTGGTTCTTTTTATAGCAAAGATTTAGATACCCCAGATTGCTTCCATTTTGTTGTTCTGCTATCTCAACATGTGACTTTCTGGGTGGCTGTAGAGGGCTAAGAAAGAATACAGAGAACTTCTTCTGGCTTTTCAATACTTGGGCACATCATTTCGCCCACTGGTCAGTCATTAGCCTTAACCTGGGAAACACAAGAAATATTTGATGAGCACCATGTGATGTTACTCCCACATCAAGATTACTTGTTTTAGTTTTAGAGATGTAACATCCCTTTGATAAATTACAGATAAGTTACAGATTCTCTCAAAGGTCATTTGATAAGATCTCTCAGCTATATCCTTGTTTCAGTTGCTTCTTAATGTCTAATGGTTTTTCTCTCTTTGCTCAGTTTTTGTCCTGTATTGGAATTTGAGATAGGTTCTATCACGGATCATATGAAAAGCTTTTGAGTCTTTTAGGTATGGATGAGGAGGTAATGAAGCATCTAGGTTTATTAAAGTGTTCTTTGACTAGCTCAGAGATCCAGTAGCTTTTAAGGAGCAAGGAAGTAGCTGTTCCAAATAGGGACAATGTCAGTGTCCAAACTAATTGCAAAAAGGAGATTTAATTCTCTCCAGACAACTCACAGAAGAAATGCAAATGATCAACAAATACATCAAAAAGCCTATTTCCCTCATGACCCAAGGTGGCTACCCAATGTCTCTAACTGGACATTTTGTCCAACTGGGCTATCTGATCTAAAAATCCAGAAAAGAGTTTACTCAGCAGGACTATGGATTCCAGTGCAGGTCCATATCCTAGATAACCACTCACTACTCACTACCTGCGTGCCCACAGGCCTCACAAAAGCCGCTGCCGTTGCCTTAGGAAGTGCTATGGATGACTTGTCCAGATTTCCCCCCCTTACTTTCCAGAAGAACTTTTTCTTCACGTGTGTTAAATTGCCAGTGAAAAATCTTTTCTTGGTTTGGTCTTATTAGTAATACATACAGGCAAAATTCCTCATTTGAATTTCTGCAAATGAATAGAACTCTTCCATAGTTCCTAATCTGATAGAAATTTTGTATGATAAGTGTATTTCTTTGCTAATTTACTATTTTTAATATTTATTTTTTCTGGTTGCAAGAGTAGAATTGTTGTTGCAAACAATCCAAACATTTCCGGGATGTGCAACCTAGAAAGTGAATGTAAGGATGGAGGTGTGGGTGGTAAAGAAAGACTTACATGTTTTCTTTTATATCCTTACAGTACTTAAATTTTATAAAAACTTCTCCATATATTACTTGTGAAACTACAAATAAATTTACACAGAAGAAATTTTTAATGAAAGTCTCAAATCCCATTGTGACTGCTGTAGTTTTATGTCTCCTATACATATACTTGTATATTTATTAACTTATTCATTAACTTGTATACATTTACATATTTACACATTTACATTTTTATTAACTTACATATTTATTATACTTACACATACTGTTTTTTAAACTGGGATATTAATCTATCTTTGTTTATTTTTCTATGTCATTACATATAGAGCTTTCACAATACTTTTTGTGGCAGTCTACAATTCTTTTTATCATTTCAGCAAGAATCTGGGTTGGAAAGAATTTAAATATGTGTGCTCAGTTGTCTCAATTGCCATCTTTTCCAGAAATTTATCTCATGACTCTTTGATTCACAGTAAGCGTCCTATTGATTTTAACAATATAAGTTAATAGATTACACATTTGTAAGGGGGTGATTTATATCACTTGTGACAATTCTGTTCTCTTGAGGAGCACTGAACCCTTTTGCTTTCAATAATTAGTCTTTATATCTCCCACAGTAGGCTTTCTTCCAAGATTCTCTATCTACCACGGGAAATTCTGTTTAGACAGAATGTGTACATAAATACAGCCTTTCATGTGGTTCTTTCCTATTACTGGTGACAGAAGCCAAAACAACCTATACCAGCAACCCTGAAGATTGAAGGACAGCACTGAAGACATCAAGGCAACAGAAGTAGACCAGCCTCCCCAGGAAATTTCTGCTCACATAGTCTCATCCATGCACCTTTAGATCCATAGCTTCAGATAACTGCAATGAACTTATGAAACACATAGCCCCCCACCACACTGGGATTGGTCTCTCGGCATCAGTCTATGTTGCTGTTTCACTGGTTGCATAATGGAGGTCACCTAAGTATTTATATCTCTTGTAAACATTAAAGCAATGGGGATAGTGAAAATAAACACTTCCACTTAATGCCAAAGGTGAAATTAAGTTCACGACCAATTAAAGAATCCACATACAATAGACATGCTGTTTTCTGAGGAAATGCTTTTGGTGAATCTTCTACTTCCCTTTGGCAGCAATCAGAGTTTGTCTTCTCAAAAATGTGCCACCGATGAAAAGCATTGTCTTTACAAAATAAAATCAGTGAGAGAGTCCATGCAGTTGTAATCAAAATTTCACATAGTTCTTATAAGAATGACTTCAGGGAACTTACTCAAAAATTTATCCTCCCCTGAACTCTGTATCCTTATATTACCGCAGCGGGCTGCCCAGTGGGGACTCCCCACCCCCAGGCCTTTCTTGTGCTCATTTACGTGTCTAACTTTTTCATTCCAATCTTCAACATACATCAAGATATGCCTGTGCCTTGTTATTTGTTTTTAAGTGAAAAATTGCTAATTTGATTAACTATTTCATGTTGGGTAGCTTTTGTTGCCAATGCAAGTTATAAAAAGGAGGATTTTAAAGAATGTGAAATAATGGTCTGGATTTTCACACTCTTAAAGATCTGTTTATTCATCCATTTTATACTTCACTCACCATTTTGAGTGCATAGACTATTACATTATACCTACGGTACCTCAACTCAGGTTATAACTCATATTCAGGTAGAAACATTACAGATATCGTGCCTAGAGACAGACTTTCTGTGTTCACCTCAATACCTAAGATTGTTTCTCAGTCAGAACTTGCTTCATATCTTCATCTCTGTGTAGTTTGATCTTTTTCTTGATTCTTGAGGGAGAAAAATAAGAAGCTTTATGACTGAACTTGGATAGACTGGATTTAATTTAACAATAGGTTCTCTGAAGCCATCGAGACCCCGTTTTAGCTGGTTTTCCTTCCAGTTTTTCTCACCTTGGATCTTTTGGTCCTTTGTGGAGTCCTTGGTCCCCACTGAGCTCTACCACACAAACCAGATGGGTTTTTGTCCTGAATTCTTTTCTTTCTTCCAGGCTCAGATTTTTCCTTCACTGGGTCCTCCTTATCCCAACCCTGGTACTGCTCTTGTCTGTCCTTTCTCTTCCAACATCCCCACATCCACTTTGCCCTGAATCTAATCCAGAGTATCTATGATTATTAAGCACATTTCTTAACCATCTGCAGAATGGCTCAATATAAATTCATATTTACAACAACATAACTTTTCTCTATTATCCACAACAATACCCAGACTATGCAGATCTGGATGATATAAAAACAATAGAAGGTTGTTGGCTAGCCTTTCCTTCCCTTTCCAGTTCAGGAAGGGCTCCATGGAAGGTCTTATAGGAAACCAATCGATAGAAGAATAATGGGGAAAGACATCTAGAACAGAGGAGGAGTACTTCAAAGGCCCCTCCCACTACTTTCTATAAGCGGCATCATCCATCTCTTTATATAGGTCAATTTTGACTCAACATTCAGGAAATGACAGTGACTGTTTTTGCTCAGACAGAATAGGCCCTTGGTCTTTGGACTGCAGCTATAATAAACCAACAACGAAGAGAAACCAGTGCCCCTGATTGAAAATTAGTCAAACATATTGTCTACTGTGTACAAAGCACTGTGCTAGAGACTAAAAGCATATAAAAAGCAGTTAAAAGACCTACTATCTTCCTTTAGGCTATGTATGCTCAATTGAGATATTTGCGGAGAAAAATACTGTAAGTATTCAACCTCATGATTATGATATCTAATATTTGAAATTTGTAGGACTAAAAAGGTAAAATCTGCTTTCTGAAATAATTAAAGCAGATCAAGAAAAATGTAAATAGCTAGATCTTTAAAAAAAACCCAACATTAAAAATAGTAACTTGGATGCACACTGACTGAGTCAATGAAGAAGAACGATAGGCCCTTTCTCCAGAATGAGTCAGTTGAGCCCTGTAGGTTAGGCCAAACATGTACATAAATTCCTAACCTGGTGATGCCAAAGAAAGCCTGGTATCAAATGATTTCACAGTTCTTAGATATCATGCATTTGCTCCTCCAATTGCTAATAGATGGGAATGGTGTGGTAAGGTTCATTTCTGGCTAGACTATAAACAGTTCACATTATGGAGAATTTGGGATTGGATGAGCTCATAGTATTGATAGTGACATCAGGCAAAGAGATTTTTAGTTATAAAAGTGGAGAGAATGATCAAACCCCTATTAACTCTATTATTCTCTATTAACTTGACTGTGTTATCAGAGGATCTGAAAGTGTGCAGTTCATTCTGGGAGGAGCTGGGCATTGAAGTCATATGTCAGGCAAGTGACAGGGGCCAGACAGCATATCTGCAATTTACACAGAAAATCTCAGATGCTACAAACCCCAACCGACCTCTGTGATCTAAGAGCAAAAGAGAGAATTGATAGAAATAACTATAGCATAACAAGTTTTAGAAAGGTGGAGGGGGCAGGTGGTGAAACTTTGCTGCTCATAATAAGCAAAATTTTCCATTTTAGGGTGGCCTATTTTATGGCAGAGGAAAGGAACTTAAAACTGGTGAAAAGATAGTTTATCAAACGAGAAAATGAGGGTAGGGAGAAAGAAGTTTAATAACAATGAGCTGTTCACAAATATGTGTCTGTAAGATGATAAAGATAGGAGAATGATGGGGTAGAGAAATAAACCTAAACCTCCTAGACACTGTTTTCCATCCACTGGAAGAGAGAGAGAGAGAGAGAGAGAGAGAGAGAGAGAGAGAGAGAGAGAGAGAGAGAGAGAGAGAGAGAGA
>NW_017731411.1:2283296-2335617 GCF_001890085.2 Hipposideros armiger | reverse complement strand
AGAGAGAGAGAGAGAGAGAGAGAGAGAGAGAGAGACTTTTCTGAGGACCTGTTGAATATTTGAGTATTTTGGGACAATGCAAAATGCTTGGTAACCAGGAATGATCACCTTAAATTGTGCATTGAGATATACAGATTCTGAAAGAATGTATAGAGATGATACTGAGCAAGACAACGCAGCCAGTTATTTATTTTTGTACTATAAACTTTTCTCATGAAAAAAAATTCTTATCAAAGAATCAATAGCACCAAGATAATTTGACAAAATAGAAAAGAAACAATCTCTTCCTTATGTTATTTTAAGTGAAAAGAAAAGTAAATCTGTTATATAAACCTCCCCTATGTGGTTGGTTCATCGATTTTCCTTCACCCATGACAGGTTCACAAGAAGTTGTTTCTCATAATAGCTGCAGGTTATACACATTATGCACTTTTAAAATTTTGTTACTAGAGCTCTATTCAAAGAACTTTTTTTCACTTCTTTGAAGACCTCTGGATCATGTAGTCTAATGAAATCTTTTGTGTTTTCTTCTCCTCCAAACTAATGTTAAACTTAAAAAAAAATTCCGTCATTTTCTTTTGTTACTTTTTAGAACTAAATTTCTTTTGTGATTTGGTTGTGCAAGCTTCTTTGCCCATACAATAAGGCTTTTCTCTAAAGAAACAAAAACAATAAAAATAACTTCTAAAATGTTACAAGCAAGACATTGAAAATGAGATTTTTGAAAGGAGAAAGGATCTGGGATTCATGGGACAATTCCTCCCAGGGCCATTTGCATCATAAAATGTAATTCATCAGCCATTACATCTGCTTGGTTCTCCAACTGATGGACACTGATTGCAATAACCAGGGGACGTTGCTATTCATGGTGAGTAATGAGCAGATCCCTGAAGCTCACTGCCAGTCATGGGTCAGTCAGAGGGTTGGAGTTCCCAAAAACTCAGATACCTAAACGACACCTTGCAAAAAACAAAACAAAACAAAACAAAAACTAATCTTTTCTTTGTTTCCAGGTTTATCTGAGTTTAGGGAAAGTCATGATAGCTCTCTAGTCCTCATATAGAAAGTATCTTACATAAAAATTCAGATACTTCTTTCTATATGTTGTAATAACCGGCATTGAATAGTAGAGTTTGAACAAGAAATATAATCCTTAAAGAATTTAAAGGATTGAGCTCAAAGTCTAACTGGCTTGAAAAAAATAAAATCATCAAAAGGTTAAATACAGCTACTAGTTCATTACCAACACGATAGTTTCTCTGAATCAATTACTTTTCTCCCCTTTCCTCATAATATAGTTTATTATGTAGATTGTCTAGTGACTTATACTGCAGATTATCATAGGTAGCCCTGGATTGAAGGTTAAAAGGCAATGGTTCTCCAATACTTTACACATAGACTTCTTTCAGGAGTGCATATTTCTACTCCTTGTCCTGGGGAACTACCATGAGCAAGAGGGAACACATTTTTCAAAAATATCTATTTTATTTTTTTTTGGTAGAAAAATTCTTTATATATATTTGCTAAAGCAAAAAAAAAAATCTGAAGTGGATAAAGTAAAATATGTCCCTAAATGACTCCAAAATTAAAGAAAGATTTACTTGATCTTTCAAAGGGATTTTGTACACTTTTGAATGTTTTGCAAACTATCTTCAGAGTATTGCTGTACAAATACATTCACATTTACTAGTGTACACACACACACACACACACACACACAATATCTGTTTGAATTAAAGAGTTAATTTAATTAAAGAACAAGCCATTTCAAACAATAACTTGACTGATTTTGTATTTTGACTGACTAATGAAAATATAATGCTTTCATGGTCTGAGATTTTTTTTTTTTCCTCCAAAGTTTTTTTTTTTAAGTCAATGGATTTTTCTTTCTCTGGTTCCCACTTTTAGTATCTGATCCTTAAAAATGAAAGTCAATTCTTCTTCTGTACATTTAAAACACTTATGTTTTTGAGGCATCTACCAACAGGAACCCCCACCCTCCAAAAAAGAAACTCAAACTGTTTCTATGTAGAGACAACTGCTCCAAATGCCCCAAGATTTGTTTTTGTCATTATGCAGAGAAAAACATAAAAGAGACAAGTGAGTCCTCGGTGCTTTGGGACATTTATTGATCTCACTAAGCCTTGCTGGGGGATGAGCTTCAAACAAGAAGTCATCCTTAGAAGGCGCACACTTTGTCAGGACCAGATGCTTTTGAACATGTGAATTAATCCTGCATTACTGCATGGATGATTGATGTTTTTACTCTGAAAGCACTGGGCCCCCTGTGAAATTTCTGAGGGCCAATGATATTGGGACAATGATAACCTTGGCACCATCGATTTTGCCGTGAATTGGGTTCATGTTGCAATATGTCCCATGTCAAATTGTAACAATACTGTGTACATTTCAGAAAAATGAACAAAGTTCTTCTCCCTTTAAGCAACAAAACCTCAACAAGCTATGAGAGAAAATACTCTAGTGGTGAACTTTAGTCTTCTGTGTATGCCACATGTGTCTTCAGCACACAAATCAGAGTCTTAAGCTTCTTAGCTGAGAGTATATTTGATCAGTATTCATTTTTTGTGGATAGATCAAATTAGTTTCTACATTAATCAAGATTTGGGGGGTTAAAGAGAAAACCCAGATCAAGCTTGTTTAAACAAATAAGTGTATTGACTGAGTGGGTAAAATGGAAGCGTAGAGGTGCATCTAGCTTCAGGAAAGGCTGCACCAACTACTTTTGTAGAACACCGTCTCTCCACCCTGCTCTTTCATTCTCAGTGCTGGCTTCATTCTCAGACACACTTTCACAATGTGGACCCAAAGATGACCTCAGGAAGCTTTGGCTTACATGCTGCCAGTTTGGAAAACCTCTTGAAAAGAGAACAGACTTTCCCCACTCTTTCTAACAATGGTGCTTGATTGGCTCAGTTTAAGCCTGTGTCACCTCTGGGGGAAGGAAAGTAGAGTGTGTGTATGGGGTGTGACCAACTTGAATCTCATGAGAGAATATTTCCCTAAATGGATGCCATTCAGGAAAGAACAAAAGATACCCTGTGACCAAGTTTCTCATTTGTTGAAAACTTTGCATCATATTCAGTTTATTCTTTTTCAGTTTTTAATGAAAGAGTTATAAAATTTGAATATATGTTAAGTCACTAGTCTGGAAAGAATAAAACTTGTCTAAGCCATAGTTTCTGATAGAGTCTAACTTAATTCAAAAGTAACATTACTTGTTGCATTTAAACCACTTGGATAAAAACTACAAATATCTCTCAAATTAACCCTATGTAAAAGGATTAGAAATAATGAGCTGCCCAGAAAATAATAGCAACCAACACTGTTTTTCAAAATATATAGTAATACAACCAAAGATTTAGTCAGAGGAAAATCCATTGCCTTGTAATTTTATTAAAATAGAACAAAAGTAAATGTACTTTTTTATTGTTTTATTTTATTTTTTGTTTTAGGTGTACAAAAACAACATAATGATTAGATATTTACACCCCTCACAAAGTGATAACCCCAACAAGTCTACTACCCCTCTGATGCCGTACATAGCTATTATAGTACCATTGACTATATTCCCTGTGCTGTACTACATCCCGTGACTACACACACACACACACACACACACACACACACACACACACACAGAGGGTGCAAAACAATGTATACACATTTTAAGAAATGAAAAAACTGTATTAAAATTGTTATACTCAATATATACTGATAACAATAGATGAATACAAGTCATGTTTGACTTCTGCAATTACAAGAGGTACTTAAAGTGATTACCATCAGCGTAATTTTAATAGAGTTTTTCCTTTCTTAAAATGTGTATACATTTTTGGCACCCTCTGTGTTTGAGTGTGTGTGTGTGTGTGTGTGTGTGTGTGTGTGTGTGTGTCTGTACACATATATATTTATATATTTATTTATTTATAGTTGACATTTAATATTATTTTATATTCGTTTTAGGTGTATAGTGCAGTGGTTAGGCATTTATATAATCTATGAAGTGATCCCCTTGATAAGTCCAGTACCCATCTGATACCCCACATAATCTTTACAACATTATTGACTATATTCCCTGTATGGTGTCAGATGGCTTGTGGACTTATGGTGATCACTTCTTTAGGTATATAAATGTTGAGTAACCATGGTGTACACTTGAAACTAATGTAGTATTGTATGTTAACTGTATATTTTATAAAAATCTTTAAAAAAATAAAAAAGTTATATGCAGATCTTCTATTCATTGGGGACAGTGCCCATAACCCCTGTGTTGTTCAAAACTTAACTATACATAAAATCTCTCTCTCTCTCTCTCTCTCTCTCTCTCTCTCTCTCTCTTTCACTCTTTCTCTCTCTCTCACACACACACATATCTATCAGTTCAAATAGCAACAGTTTAGAGAGCAAGTTTAGTGAGGGACTATTTTATTTGTGACTTGCCAGTAGTGAGAAATGAATCAAAGAAGATTGAGGATTTATTATAGACAATTTAATTGAATTTATTTGGATCCTGTGTACTGACAATGAGAGGGTGTGTGTGTGTGTGTGTGTGTGTGTGTGTGTGTGTGTGTGTGTGTTTATATGTAGCTATAAAGAGTTTTCAGAAGGATATAGTATCAATATCAACTAGGTTTCTTCTGGTTGCAAGTGACAGAAAACTCAACCCAAGCTTGCAAACAAGGAATTTATTATCTCATCTATACTGAGAAAATTTAGAATTTGACTTCACATATAGCTGGACAGGGCCCAAAATCAATATTATCAGACCCTGATTTTCTCTATATCTTGGCTCTTCACTGTGTTTGTTTACTTTATTTTTGGTCTCTACATATTGTGGTCTCCAGTAGTACTGGATGTCATTTTGACAATACAAAATCTAAGGGTGCTTCCATGATAAATAATTGAGATAAAAATCTTTAAATTGAGTTTTGTTGGTTCTTGTTGGCTTAACTTGCATCCTATTCCCATCTCTGAATCAATTTATGTGACTAAGGAAATATATCAACTCAAGGTTAAACCAAATACTCACAAATGATGTGGACTGAGTGAAGTCTATATCATAATGGTTTCTGCAAAGCAAAATTATTATAGACACCAAGTGGAGACATAATTTTCTACTGCAGATACAAAACAACAAAATAACTAAAAATAAAATAACTGAAAACTATTAACAATGATTGTTTTTGATATAGGAATGGTCTTGCAGATGGAAGGGTTACTTTTGTATAGCATTTGAAGGTTTTCCCCATGTTCATACATTACTTTTTCAATAGTAAAAACCAGTTTGAAAATATTTGTGAAGCATGAAAGGATGGTAAAATGAAATCTGTACCTCATACCATATACTAAACAAAAATTTAGGACATATTCATAATTTAAACATAAAATTAATCATGTAAAGTTTGCAGAAGAGTAAATATTTATAAAATCTTGTGCTTGGGAAGAACTTTCAAAATGAACCACAATCAACAAAGTTCACAAAGAGAAAAAAAAGTGATAGATATGTTTTATCTTTTTATTATAAAATAAAACATAAATACTGAAAACCACACAAATATATAGCTTATGAGTTACTATAAAGTGAACATCTTTATAACCACCATCCAAGCGTAGACCTTGCCACCCACTCCACAATTCCATGTGCACCATTCAATCTCAAGTCCCTTCTTCTTCCTCACAAAGTAACTCCTATCTTTATTTTCATATTATTCCTTCTTTGCATGACTGTAAAATTTTGTCACCCAAGTGTGCTTCCCTAGACACAATAATTTAATCTTGTCTATTAAAAAATAGAGATATGCCCTTTAAATTTCTTTTACTCTATAGGTTTCCTCT
This sequence comes from Hipposideros armiger, assembly GCF_001890085.2. Taxonomy (NCBI): domain Eukaryota; kingdom Metazoa; phylum Chordata; class Mammalia; order Chiroptera; family Hipposideridae; genus Hipposideros; species Hipposideros armiger. Next base: position 2,329,761 of record NW_017731411.1, on the reverse strand, counting down.
CAATCCCTCTCTTTACCTTACAATTTATCTCTTGAAGTACCCATGCCATTGGACCTGCACAGTTTCCCAGAGTCTTAATTTTTCTAACTGCACTCTTGTTGTGCAGATCAGCATGTCCCTCTACCCTCTGTAGTTGCTGCACACTGGCGGTTAGACTCAGAGGCTAGACCAGCCTCACGACGTCCCTGAGGCAAGATAATAAGTTCTACTGGGTTCTATCATCAGGAGGGGTATAATGTTTCAGACTAATTTTTTTATGACGCTAATATTTGAATCCATTAATTGAATAAGGTTGTAAAATGGTGATATTCTAATCCTAACATTTATTTGTCATTTATTAACTGGAATACTTTTATAAATAAACAGTACCTCTCATCTAATACTTGGACACCTTGAGTGACAGTTCAGACAGGAGAGACAGAGTAAATGCTAGATTCTTTTTCCTTATTTACCAGTTTTCAAATAACTAATTAATTCCTTCACTAACCTCAACAGGTAATTAATTAGATTTTTAAAAATATGTGATTGTGAATTTAATGATTTAAACATATTTGCTGAGTTTCGGTTTATTGCCATTATTATACAATTATTTTATTTCTTTTAAAAATATTTTTATTAAAAATGTAGCTAACACACAATATTATATTAGTTTCAGGGGTACACCATAGTTATTCAACATTTATTTACCTAATAAGCGATCACCATGATAAGTCCAGCAACCATCTGACACCATACCATGCTATCACAACATTATTGACTATATTCCCCATGCTGGACATTACATCCCCATGACTTATTTGTTTTATACCTGGAAATTTGGACCTCTTGTTTACAATCCCCTTTCCTCCCTTTTTAAATTTATCAATTACAGTTGACATTCAATATTATTTTATATTACTTTCAGGTGTACAGTATAGTGGTTAGGCATTTATATAATTTAAGAAGTGATCCCCTGACTTGTTTAGTACCCACCTGGCACTATACATAGTTATTACCATATTATTGACTATATTCCTTATGCTATATCCTAAATCCCCATGACTATTTTGTAACAAACAATTTGTACTTGTTAATCCCCTCCCCTTCTTTCACCCATACTCCCAACTTCCCTTCTATCTGGCAACCATAAAAACGTATCTATGAGTTTGTTTCTTTTTGTTTGTTCATTTTGTTCTTTAGATTCTATATATAAGTGAATTCACATTGCATCTCTCTTTCTCTGTGTGACATACTTCATTCAGCACAATACCCTCTAGGTCCATCCATGCTGCTGCAGGTGGCAAGAGACTATTCCTTTCCACGGCCGAGCAATATTTTATTGTATATTTGTATTACCTCCTCTTTATCCATTCATCCACCAAGAGACATTATGCTGCCTCCACATCTTGGCTATTGTAAACAATGATGCAATGAACATATGGATGCACACATCCCCTTGAAGTAGTGTTTGGGTTTCTTCAGATAAATACCCTGAGGTGGAATTACTGGGTCCTTCTTTGTCTCTTGTTATAGCTTTTGTTTTAAAATCTATTTGTCTGGTATAAATATTGCTACCCCAGCTTTTTTGTTCTTTTTCATATTTCTATTTTCATGAAATATCTTTTTTCATTCCTTTACTTTCTGTCTGTGTGTGTCTTTCAATCTGAAGTGTTTTGTAAGCAGCACATGTAAGGGTTTTGGGGTTTTGTTCTATCCATTCAACCTCCTATGTCTTTTGACTGGAGCATTTAATCCACTTACATCAAAAGTAATCATTGATAGATATGTAGCTATTAGCATTTTATTGCTCATAATTGTAATTTTATTTTTTTTTCATTTTGAAGAAGTCCCTTTAACATTCCTTGTAATACTGGTTTGGTGGTGATGAACTCCTTTAGCTTTTTCTTGTCTGGGAAGTTCTTTATCTGTCCTTTGATTCTAAATGATAGCCTTGCTGGGTAGGGTACCCTTGGTTATAGGTCCTTGCTTTTCATCACTTTCAATATTTTGTGTGCCAATCCCTTCTGGACTGCAAAATTTCTGTTGAGTAATCAGTTGGCAACCTAATGGGATTTCCCTTGTAAGTAACTAGTTGCCTTTCTCTTGCTACCTTTAGTGTTCTCTCTTTGTCTTTAATCTTTGCCATTTTAATTATAATGTGTCTAGGTGTGGGCCTGCTTGGATTCATCTTGTTTGGGACTCTCTGTGCTCCTGGACTTGTGTGTCTATTTTCTTCACCAGATTAGGAAAGTTTTCAGTCATTATTTCTTCAAATAGGTTCTCAATCCCTTGCTTTCTCTCTTCTCCTTCTGGTACCCCTATGATGTGAATGTTAGTGCACTTGATGTTGTCCCAGAGGTCTCTTAAACTAATCTCATTTTTTTGGATTCTTTTTCCTTTTTGCTGTTCCAATTGGGTGTTTTCTGCTACCTTGTCTTCCAAATCTCTGATCCAACCCTCTGCTTTCATCTAGCCTGCTGGTAATTCCTTTTAGTGAATTCTTCATTTCAGTTATTGTAGTCTTCACTTCTGACTGGTTGATTTCTATGCTTTCTATGTCCTTTTTCATGCTTGCAGTCTCTTTGTTGAAGTTCTCACTAAGTTGCTTGAGCACCTTTATAACACTTGTTCTGAACTCTGTATCTGGTAGGTTGCTTGCCTCCATTCCATTTAGTTATTTTTCTGGATTTTTCTTCTGTTCTTTCATTTGGGGTGCATTTTTTTGTTTGCTCATTTTGGCTGCCTCTCTGTGTTTGTTTCTATGTATTAAGTAGATCTGTTATGTCTCCCAGTCTTGCCAGGTGGCCTTGTGTAGTAGGTGTCCTGTGATGCCCAGTGGCACAGTCTCCCTGGTCACCTGAGCCAGGTGCTCCAGGAGTGTCCCTTGCATGGGTTGTATGTTCTCTCCTGTTATATTTGAGCCTTGATTGTTATTGACATGTCTTTTGTGATATTTGAACATTTAAAAATTCTCCTTCCTAATTGTATATCTATTGTATATTTTAGAATGTCTATCTACCTATCATCTTTTTTACCACGTGCTCTAGGAATTAAACTACATATTGCACAGTCTATTTAGAAACTATTTTCCCTTTTCAAATATAATGTAGAAATTATACATCACATAGTTCCCTTTATTCTCCCCATCTTTATGTTGTAATTCTCTTATGTATTATATTATTCATTGAAAACCCCATCAGACAATGTTGTATTAGCTGTCAAATGTATTTTAAAGAAATCGGGGGGAAATTAGTCTATTATTTTTGTCCAAATATTTACTATCTTTGTACTCTAATTGTTTGACTTAAAAAAATTTTTTTTCCTTTTTATTTTTTTGGACATAATTTTTTGTTTGCTTGCTTATTCTCATTATGTTCCTACTATTTAAAATTTTGATTTCTAACTCTAAAAAAATTTTTATATCTTGTCTGAGTTTTGGCACCCCATTTCTGTATATATTTAATTCTGGTGTACCTTGTTCTTTCATGGTCTTGTATGATATATTTAATGTTTTTTATCTTGTTTTTAAGTGAGTTGTTATTGTTTTAATATGTTCTAAGGCATGTCTTTTATCATGCTTTCATTGTCTATATGGATATTATTCAGGCTCTCATTATCTTTCATCTAATAATAAATTTTTGTGGGGTGGTTTCTGCTTCTAAGCACAATTTAGTAACTAGTAGTGGACTAGTTCTCCTACAATTAAATGTCTATAAAATTGTCACAAAATATATGAGGCCACTGTTTTGAGGCAGTTAAATAGAGGCAATCGCTAAGAAAAAGGAAACCCATAGGATAAGCTCTATAATTGCCTAGCTTTTTTCCTTGGTACAATTTCCAGACTAAGGCACAGAAAGCTGGATTCTGAGCAGAATCTAGTAGCTTTGCTGAGCTTAGGTGAAATACATTAGAGTTCAGACCAGCTGAAATATTTGAGATTTGTGGCAGAGTGATGGAAGGAAGACGCTCTATAGAGAAGCAGCGCCAGAAGTCTGTGTAGAGGGCTCTCCTGTGAGTCTGTTGCTGAGGAATACACTGCGCATATGATGGTTAGTGTACCAGGGCTTAACAGATAGTAGCTGTTTGGGTGCCTGAGATAGAACAGATACTACATAGGTTAAGCAATGCTGGGGCAAGAGCAGTGCAAGGGATGTGAGAGTATGGCTCCAACAGTAGAGATCCTTAACAATTCATTACTACCTTGGCATCCAGCTAAAACACCACAAAAACTATGCTTTCAGAATAAAAACTAAAACTTTAGAATAAAACTTACTCTAGATCCACCCTAACAAAGCCTACAGTTAAGCCCAAACAGTCAGAATCTGATGACTGGTCTTGCCACCTTACAGGTTCTAAGAAAGCCTACAAGTACAAAGTGATCAACTGACAATTCGCCTGCTTGCTAGGATGAAAATAAACACTCTCTAGAGGAAGTAATAAAATCTAGAGTGTCTATTATGTATTTGTAGAACACTTGTATTATCCAAATGCCCAGTATTTCATTAAAAATCACGATTTATACAAAAACAAAAATAGGAAAATATGTAAAAAATAATAAAGACATATGTGTTCAAAAAATTAAAGAAAAATATGATCTTACAGAGTGAAAACATAGGGAATTCCAGAATTAAAAAAAATGGAAACTATGAAAACCATAAGAACCATATGGAAATTCTAGGAACTGAAAAGTACAAAAAAAATTTTAAAGTACTGAATGGATCTAATAGTGCATTAGAGATGGTCAAATAGACAGTAAACATAAAAATACAGCAAAAGAAAGTATCCAATCTGAAACACAGAGAGAAAAAAATATATGAAAAATGGAGAGCCTCAGGAAATGGCACAGTATATAGAACAGTTTGATATAAGTGTAATTAGATATCTTCAAAGAGAAGAGAGTATTGGAGCAGAAAAAAATAGAGTATTGAAGAAAATATTTGAAGAAAAATGGCCCAAAACTTTGGAAATTTGTTGAAAAACACCTACTACAGATCTAAGAAATTCAGCAAAATCCAAATGCAACAAACACAAAAAGAATGGCACCAGGATTCATCCTAGTCAAACAGCTGAAAAACCAAAGGTAAAGAGAAAATCTTAATAGTATGGGAATAAAGGAGGTGTGTAACACTGTATACACAAAAAGACAAGGATAAAAATAATCACTGACTTCTTACTAAATGCAGTGCAGGCTGGAAGATGATGGTATTGCAGATTTTTCATACTGAAGAAAAATAATTTTCAACCTAAAATTATATGTCCAGAAAAAATACTTTACAAAAATGAGAGTAAAATGAATACATTTTTAGATGAGTGAAAACAGAATTATTGTAAGCAAATTTTCCCTGTAAGAGGTGTTAAACTATGTCTTTCAGGCTGAAGGGAAATATTAGTTTGAAACCTGGATCTATCTACAGAAAAGAATGGAGAGCACTGACAATAGAAATAAGTTGGACAATATAAAGTATCATTTTCTTATAATTTCCTTAAATAATCAACTAACTTTTAAAATTAAAGTAAATACACTATAAAGTGGGAATTATAATGTTCATGTAAATAAGTACATAACAATTATACAAAAGATGGGGAATGAGTAAATGAAATTATACTATTGTAAATATATTATATTTGTAAAGTGAGAATGGAAAACAAAGGGTGGAAAGAGTCTGGTGTGAAGTGAGGAAGCAAAAGAGTAAAGTAGGGAGTGTAAAGTGTCAGGAGTAAAGTGCAAAACAGTACAATATTTATTCAAAATAGACTCTAAGATAATAATGCATATTGTTAGTATTAGAGCCATAAATAAAATATATCAAAAAAGAAGTGTACCTAAGAAGGCAATAGAGGAAATAAAATTTAACACTAGATGTATTCTATTAACCCAAAAGAATGCAGGAAAAGAGCCTGAAATAACAAACAAACAAATGGAATGAAAAGAAGCTACAAATAGAAAATAAATAGCAGGATGATAGATTCAGATCTAACCACATCAATAACTAAATAAATTGTAAATGTACTAAATGTCTTCGATTAAAAGGCAGAGATATTGACAGAATACATGAAAGAGGATGATCAAACTAGAATCTTCCTACAAGAGACAAATTTCAAATATATAAACAAGAATAAATTAAAAGGAAAACGAGGGCAGAAGACACGCTACAAAATCGGTAAACCTGATAAAGCCACTGGGGTCATGTTGATGTGAGACAAAGTAGACATTGAGACAAAGAGATAAAAAGGAATATTACATAATCATAAAAGGAGTAATTGCCCAGGTAGGCTTACCAATTCAAAATATGTATATGCTCCTAATAACAGATAACTAAATTTCATGAAGCAAAAAGTGACAGAGCTAAAGAGAAAATAATCAGTTTCATAGTAATATTTAGGGTTTTTAATGTCCCCCTTTTAGTAATTAATATAACAAGCAGCACGAAACATCAATAAAAATATAGAAGACTGAATTGGTACTTACAGAGCTTTACACAACAAACCTGCAGAGAAAACCATGCTTCTCAGCAGACATGGAATATTTTCCAAGATATATCATATACTGGGTCATAAAATAAATTTCAGTAAATTTCAAGAGACTGAAATACTTCAGATTATATTATTTGATTCCAATGGAATTAAATTAGAAATCATAAATATATTTTAAATATGATATTATTTCAAAATAATAAAATATTTCAAAATCCTCAATATTGGAAATTAAATAAAACTCTTCTAAATAATTCATGGGTTAAAGAAGAAATTATAATATTAGAGAAAAGAAAAACTAGAAAAGATTTCAAGCTAAATGATAATGAAAATACAGCATATAAAATTTTGTGGAATGGAGCTAAGCAATATTAAAAAGAAAATATATAGCTTTAAATGCTTATATTAGAAAATAAGAAAAGTTTAAAATCAGTGCTAAGTTTTCTCTTCAATAAGCAAAAGACCTGCACAATTTAAGTAGAATAAAAATAATAATAATAGTAGCAGAAATCAATGAAATAGAAGACAAAAATAGAGAAAATAACAAAGTCAGTGATTGTTTTACTTTAAAATATTGATAAAATTGATAAACATTTAGCAAAAATATTCAATGAAAAAAGTATTGGAGTAAGGGAAATACAAACCATTGGGACAAAATAGAGAGTTCATAAATAGACCCACACTTATATAATCAAATAACTTGACACATGTTTCAACATAATTCTTTCTTTTTTTCAGTACCTAACATAACAAGAATATTATTATTTTCTAATTTTTTAACAACTTTACTAAGGTAATACTTCACATACCATAAAGTCCACATATTTGAAGTGTACAGTTCAATGGTCTTTGGTATATTACATTATTAATTTTTTAAAATTGTGGTAAAATATGTATAACATAAATTTTGCCATTTTAACCATTCTTAAGTGTACAGTTCAGTGGCATTAATTATGTTCACAGTGTTGTGCAATCATCACCACTATCTAGTTCCAAAACTTTTCGTCACTCCACACAGAAGGTCTGTAACCATTAAGCAACAACTCCCAGCAACTCCCAACATCTCCCTCCCCTCAGTCCCGGGGAATCTCTAATCCACTTTCTGTCTCTATAAATTTTCCTAGTCTAGATATTTTATATAGGTGGAATGACACAATACTTGTCCTTTGTTTGTCTTATTTCACTTAACATATCAGTTAGCATATATCAGAATGTCATTCCTTTTTATGGTTGAATAATATTGTGTGGTATGTTTTGACTGCATTTTGTTTATTTGTGGCAAACAATGGGCTAATCAGGAAACTTAAAAGGAAAAAGCTGGGGCATGAGACTTACACCAGGGCTCTGAAAATCTCCAACATGTTCCTGGGAATCTAGAGGGCCACGTGCAAGTTTAAGGTTGTGTGCATGCCCAGGGCTGTGCGCATGCGTGGAAGACTCAAAACTTACACTTTTGGCTGACCTCTGTAAGAGCAGAAAGAGAAGACTGAGGCAGCATTATCAACTGCCTGCCTGAGTGTTGAAGGTATGCCCCAACACACACACACACACACACACACACACACACAGAGTTTCTAAATAAAACCTGGGAGACTTACTAGTTTTAGACATTTAAGGAAATGTCTGTGCAATCATCACCTGATGACTAAACTAACCAAGCACAGACTTAAATGGCACACACAAAAGAATATGGACTTTACAGAATTAGTTCAGAAATGTCACTAAACAAGTAAACAACTAACAACAACAACAAAATATGGGCATTACAGAATTAGTTCAGAAATGTCACTAAACAAATAACAACAAATAAACAAACAAGCAAAAAAAACAAACAGGGAAGGTAAACAATATAATTTCCAGAGTTCTCACATTATATTATTGAAAATGTTTATTTTTATAACAAAAAATTACGAGACCTACAAAGAAACAAGAAAGTATTGAGATAGGGTGGTGGCAGGGCTTCCAAGAAAAAGCACCAACTGTTAGCTAGAGGCAGAAAACTAGTAAATCAGGATGTGGAACAAAACAGCCAAAACCAAGATGGCAGGAAGTTTCACCTCCAAGCAACCTCCAGCCTCATTACAGACATTATAATACATTTTCATGCTAAGTGACACATATCCCTGTACCATGACACTTCCAAGAAGACCATATAAGAGTGAAAAGGGGATGTATCTCAAATTCTTGCAAGAGGTCGATCTTTCTGAGAACTAATAGGAGTATTCCTCCCCTTATCCCATATTAAAAAGCTTGACTAATAAAACCACTGCTGTAAGCAGGGTTGGGCCTGTCTCTTGCCCAACAGCGGCCTCTACTCTGGTTGTGGAGCGGACTACCTCTCAATAAACTTTCACTTTATTTCATAGCTCACACTTGAACTCTTTCCTGCGCGAAGCCACAAACCCTCCTCCCTGCAACAGTATTGCCCATGCTCAGGGGAAAGCAGCAATAGGGCAGGATGGTGGCCACAGTTGATAATACTACATGTATATTTGAAAGTTGCTAAGAGAGTAGATCTTAAAAGTTTTCATAGTGAGAAAAATATTTGTAACTGTGTGGTGATCAACGTTAACTAGACTTATTGTGATGCTCATTTTGCAATATGTACATATATCAAATTATGTTTTATACCCTAAATTTATACAGTGTTATACACCAATTATATCTCAATAGAACTGGGGCTACGTGTGGGGGGGAGCAGTCAATAGAAACTTTCTGTGGAAGCTTCATGTTGGACTTACTACATACATACATAATACGTTTAAAGAATGAAAAAAAAAAAACAGTGCATAACCTCCATCCCTGCCACACTGGCCACTTCGTTCATGAGCCCATTGGGTGAGGAAGGGGATGGCTAGAGAAAGAGGCTGACTGGTCATCCTGCATACTTGTTATCACAATCCTCCTCTACTGAGGTCGCCCTTTGGTCTACTGGGAAGGCCAGGAGAAAGATTAACAGTATATGTTTGAGTAGTGTACTGGGGTCCTTCCTCAAGAGGATCCTACTTCCCCTCCATTCAAGGGATTCTGGGTCTATAAGCTGGCTCAAGCCTAGGACTTGATCAGGTTAGACTTGTTCATTTGACCAAGAACTTTTCTATTGTACAGATTAAGTAAGAAGTTTTAGGCTTCCTAGGCTTCCTATCTATTTCACTCCTGAGAACACCATGATCAACTAGCCAAAGCCATAGGTCTGCACAAATCAAACTATTGGGATTGCTGCTTTGATCCTGCTGTCATTACAGTAACTGCACCCACCTTGTCTTTGGTTGTTGGTGCTACCACTTGGTCAGTCACCCTAGGATCCAATTCTCCCCTTGCATTTAGGTTTCTCAATTCCATGACTGCAGTTTCCTCTGTAAGATCTGGCCAACAAAGAAGAGTGATCACAGACCTCTTCAAGGATGCTGCAACTCCTCTCACAAATATATTTCTTACAGTATTGGTGAAAAGTATGTCTTTTGGACCCTCCCAGTGTGGGTGAATATGTCTTAAGTGACAGGTGCACCTCTCCCTAAGCTTGAATCTCTTTCTTCCTCTATATTAAATAAAGCATGGCCAGCATTCCCAGTTTGGTTGCTGTGGGCCAACTTTTGGTCCATGTTTCAAACAACCAAACTGTTAAGAGACCTTTCTAACTCCTGTAATTGCAACTTTAAATGTAAAATCTCTGCTTAATGGGCCCATATCAATAAATTCAGCCTGATCCAACTTTATGTTTCTTTTACCATTATTCATTTCCACACATGTTCTCCAGATTTCTTTTGTATAAATCAGAAAAATCAAGCAGTGTTCTTGGAGTGTAGCACACTTTCTGATGGGTTACAATTTCTACTTCATCTTTAAGGGGCCTGATGGGACGTGGGTCTAGTTACAGGTCTAGAAGGAAAGGGTGGGTCCTGAGGAGAATCAGCATTGTCTTGCATGGCAACTGCTTCAGGGGAAGCCATTCAATTTTCCTCAGGCAATGCAGATAAATTCCCTTAGATAGTGGTGGAAAGGCTGCTACTACTGTGGGTGGAGGAGCTGTACGTACCATTGTGGGTTAGGAATGCCACTACCACTGGGGGTGGAGCTATTGCCTCCACCGAGGGGAGGGAGGCTGCTTCTAACTGGCAAAGAAGACTCATCAGAATTTAGGGTCTCAATGTCCATAGTTTCATCAGGGTCTTTCAACACATCCCCATCTCAACTTATAAGCTTCCATTTCTTCTTAATCAATGCCCTCACTTGAACAACAGACACCTTGAGAAGGTGGGAGTTCAGCTTGCAATTCATTCAGTTGCAAGTTGAGACTGTGCTTTTGGTTTTCAGCCATCTTAGTCTCGCAGCTAAATGAGATAAGGGAGTCCTTTAGGGCACACATAGAAGTTTTTAGGTCATGTACGTAGTACTTGAGTTAGGAATTCAAATTCCTGAACTCATTCTTTTCTTTCAACTCTTTGTCCGATAACATTAGGAACAACCAGCCAACCTCACTATATTTATTAGTTTTCCAAAAATGTTTGAAAGTATCATATACACAGCCACTCAGCTCCTTGCTTCTTATAAGTGGTTGGCTAGTAGTATTCAGTGGAAATATTTTACATATCTTAGTTGCCAGATTATGCCATGGATTGTAAACACACCAGTGCTTTGTTTACTACTTGAAATAGGGTCTGTAGTATCTTTACATCCAATGAGTTTAAAGATCCAATTTTTGAAACCCAGAAACAATTCAGAAAACACATTTTAAAAATTCTATTCCTCTAGAGGCTGGCCGAGTGGCTCAGTTGGTTAAGAGCTCGCTCAAGAGTGCCAGCTCTGACCAACAGGGTCGCCCGTTTGATTCCCGGCCCGAGCTGAGCTGCCGCTGAGCTGCCAATAGGTGGAGGGATGGCTCAGCTGAAAAAAATAAAAATAAATAAAATTCTATTCCTCTAGAACAGGGGTTGGCAAACTTTTGAGACGTAAGAGCCGCCAGGGGTTAGCAAACTGCGGCTCACGAACTGTGGCTCTGAAGTAAAATTGAAAATGAAAATAAAACTATCATAGTTTCATTCATAAAATTTTTAAAAGATATTGTTCACATAATGGTAATTATGTAAAAATATATTTATGGCTCTTGAATACTTTTTAAATTGTTGTGAGGGACAGGATTGGCTCTTCCAGAGATCAGCAAACTTTTGAGACGGGATCTTACCCAAACAGCTGCATGTGGCTCGTGAGCTGCAGTTTGCCAACCCCTGCTCTAGAATGATTCTTCATACCAAAATTTGTATTAGCCAGGGTTCTCTAGAAAAATAGAATCAATAAGATGTAAATAGATAGACTTGTGTGCTTAAAATGTGTGAATCTTATTTTATGTAAATTATACATCAATAAAATGGACATCTACAAGCTAAGGGGAGAGGCCTCAGAAGAAACTAATTGCCGACACTTGATCTTGGGCTTTTAGCTTACAGAATTATGAAAAAATAAATTTCTATTGCTTAAGCCACCCAATCTGTGGTACTTTGTTATGGCGGCTTGAGCAGGCTCATACAGTCTCTGTTGGCTGTTTTAGGTTCCCTTATTCCCAAGTCCCTCATGCTGCCCTGTTGTTTCCCCCATCCTTTTGTGTATCGACTCTGATACTGTGTAGTCTTGTGTTTGCCACTGGTTGTATTTAGCCACTTGTGTTTTGAGCTTTGGTGGAATAACTTGTCACTTAGTTTTATAAAAATGTTCTTCCTGGATTTTTGCTTGGCTCTCTAGTTGCCCTGTTTTTCTGTAGGTATTCAGAGACACTCAAAAACTATGGTGCTGTCCCTGCCCCTTCCCAGCATCCCTGCACTCTTTCCACTCTAAATTTTTTTAAAATAAAAATATAGAAGTCTCTCCCTGATTAAAAGCACTAAAACACAAACTGGGGAAAGTAGGTGTTACTTATGACATACAAAGGATTGACTTTCTTATAAAATAATACACCAAAAATGTACTCTCCAATAGAAAAATGGCAACTTACAATGGCCAAATCTAAGAAAATACACTTAACTTCACTGCTTATCAAAGAAAAGCATATCCAAATATATATATATAGGAAATATCAATATAAATGTAAATATAAATATAGATATAAATATAGTTGGTGGTGACAGAAGCAAGTACACAAGAATACTTTTATTCAGTATTTGCCAGGAATGAGTGTAAATTGTACAACCATTGTACAACCATTTTGGAAATATAGTCAAAAACTTTAAAATGCACCTATGTTTTGATGTAGTAATTATAATCTTATGATTTATTCACATAGCCATTACAAATGCAAAGAATATATATTGTTAAATGAAAAGAATAATAGAATGACAAACTCTTAGTTTTTTCTTTATCCAGAGATTTCTCTCCTAAACACACAAGTTTAAGTGTGTGATGGATTAGTATTCAGTACTCAAATGATCGGGGAAGGTCCATGTTTTATTTCTCTTTCTCTCTGCTTTTCCCTACACCCTTGGCTCCTGCTTTACTCCTATCTCAAACCAGGCATATTGCCAATGCTTATCTGTGTCCATGTGAGAGGATCAGTCCTTCCACTTTGAGATAATTAACTTACAGCATAAGTCCTGCTTTCCTAAAAGTGGACAGTGGAATTATCTCTGAAAATGATGTTGTGCCATTCTTTGTGTTCTAAACTGGAATTACCTAGTTCACAAAGATGCAAACAATAACCCTACATTTGCACCAATTTACTGGAGAGAGAGATAACATAGAAATGTAGTACAATGAAAAGTGCCAGCTGTAGAATGCTAGAGCATAAACAAAAAATATATTTTGAAAGGACCATTACTCTATTTCTTTTTTCCTTTAATTCAGTATTGATGTTCTGGGTAATGAGAATTCATAGGATATGATATAAATGTGGCCTTTACAATTTTTCTCATGGATATTTTTATCTGAATTGCTTTATGCTCATCCTTTTCTGAGGGGAGTGCAGTAAAACATCCTTGAAGTCTCCCTTCCTAACGTCCAGAAGGTCCTAGTAAGGACCAAGGATATGGCCATCTGAACTATTCATTCCTAAAGAAACGGTCACTGGCATGAAATGCAGTCGGTTTTGACATTGAACAGTGAGTATTGTGGATTTGAGCCTCTAGGCTGAGCTTTATTGTGCTCCCAGACAATTCTGTTCACAGACATGGCATAGGTCTTTGTCTCAAATTTATGACTACAAATGACCTTGCCCGAGTTTGGGGGACTCGGGACTAACTTACTCCTCTCTTAGAAAACCAACAGCACCCTTAACTATGTGCTACTTTCTTCACATTATATTTAAGGCACACCACATTACAGGGTGGAAGATTACCCAGGGAAAGAAACCCAGAAGCCCTGTAGCGGGCAACCCAAACCCAAAGTATCAGATCTGCCTGCCTTGTTCTCTGGACTGACAAAACTACAAAGACTATACTTTCTGCCTTTAAATTCCCCAGACCTTTTAAAAATTCAGCCAAGTATTTAACTACCTTGTTGTAAAAGCTGATGTTAAACCACCACCAAAAAGTTTGAATTACACAAGCTTCCATAAAAACATTTTTCTCACCAAACATTCATTTTATTATCCTTTTTATGAGAGGACTGAAATAGTCAGATCTCTAGTCCTCCCAGCCATGTGGCCGGAACAGATAGCAACCTAGGTCAAGGTTTATGCTGACAACTGAGCATATACATTTTTTAACAAGACCTCCTCTCAGAGTTTACTTTAGGGTGATGTCTCTCTTGAAGACTAGAGGTTAATATTTGATTTAGGGAAGATTGATGAAAGCACATTAGCGTACCAAAATGCATTCAGTGGGTATGATGGGAAGGCCAAGTGTGTAGTGATGTGAATGCAGATGTGGGTCAGAACACAGGGGCAGCAAGTGCCTGCAGAAGTAAATCCTGGGGGTAATCCATTTATGGCTGTCTCTGAATATGGTGAATTTACCTCAGCTCCTATCCTCAACCTAATGAAGAAGTGAATGAATTAATCCAGAGTGCCAACTATGTGCCAACACCAGGCACTAGCTGTCACATGCATTTTCTCACTTATGGCATATGAACCTGGAGTGATGGTTTATAGTTTTTTTCCATCTGGTGGCTTTCGCTGGCATATTATTACTTACTGTAGAGCTGGCAAAGAGAAACAAGCCTTCTTTATCTATCATTTCATAAAATCTTATGACAACTGTCTACTATAAGTGTCCACAGAGTGCTTAACAAAAATAAAAAATAAATGCTACATGCAGCTATTTTAAGTGGAGAATATTAAAACAGATTTCCCAAAAATCAGTATAAGGATTTTGACTTTCAATTTATGGATATTACAGCTGCATCTGAACTTTCCTTTAAATAGCTTCCTTTCCCTTTCCTTTTCATTTGGACTTTGCCAGGAGGTAATTTTTTTTTCTTTTAGCTGAGCCATCAGCAGCAGCTTAGCTTGGGCTGGGAATCGAACCAGCAACCTTGTTGCTCAGAGCTCGCACTCTGGAGTGAGCTCTTAACTAACTGAGCCACTCGGCCGGCCCCCATAATTTTATTTTTGAGATGAAAGGCAGTTATCTGTGTCTATTTTGATGGATAAATATACATTTATTTGTAAAGGTGCAAAAATCAAGAATAGGACTAAAGATTTCTGAGAATCCAAGAGTCAAAATGAAAAATTGGAAGCTTTTACTATCTTCTGAAGTGCTTTAAAAGAAATAAATATTTGAAAAAAAATAACTTAAGTCAACAAGATGTCATAATATCCGATCAATGAGTAAGAAAAAAAAATCCGTGGTCAAAATACTCATGAAGATATCTGTAAATTCAGGAAGATATTACTCATGGCAGATATTTATATTTACAATTCCAGACACCCAAAAATTTAAAACACAAAGGATTGAGTCTGTTTTTTTATGTTGTAAAATAACCTAGGCTTATTCTTTCTTTCTACAAATATTTGACTGCCTATATGAACTAGGAATTTTCTAAGTATCAGGGATTCAGAATCAGGTATGATCTTGATACTGCCCAGTAATCACACAAATAAACAAGAACAAAGTATTATAGCCAGGAGCAATCTGCAAGAGACATGCAAGTTGCTGCAAGGCACAGAAGAGGAAGAACGGGCCACATTAGGCAGATCTGAGCAGACCGGCCTGAAAATGCATCTCTTAGTCTGTTGGGGCTGCTATAACAGAATATCATAGACTAGGTGGCTTATAAGCAACAGAAATTTGTTTCTCACAGTTCTGTAGGCTGGAAAGCCCAAGATCAAGGTACTGAAAAATTCAGTGTCTGGCTGGTGAAACCTACTTTCTGGTTCACAGATGGCTGTCTTCTTACTGTGTCCCCACGGAGTGGAAGGGGCAAAGGAGTCCTCCCAGGGTCTCTTTCACAAGGGCAGTAGTCTTCATGAAGGCTCTGCTCTCAAGGCCTATTCACCTCCCAAAGGCCTCACCTCCAAATAACACCACACTGGGTATTAGTATTTAACATGAATTTGGTGGGATACAAATATTTGAATTAAAGCAATATGGCATTTAAATAGACATGTCAAGGAAAAGGAGTTACTAGGAAAAGGGTTTGGGGGAGGAGTATGGAGAGATCCAGGCAGAGGACCTAGCATGTAGACATCCTGAGTTTAGAAGGGCCATGTTATGCTTGTGCAACTAAAAGAAGACACTGTGGCTGGATTTTAGAGGTGGAATGGAAGAAAGCATAGATCAAGATATGGCAAGAAAGGAGAGTTCAGTCAGGTATGGCTTTGTGGACTACATTAAGATTTTTTGCTTTCATATAAAGCCTAGAAGACCTTTAAATATGTTTAGAATGGTTAAATGAGAAAACATTCCCAGTTATAAAGTTAATTTAAACTTTTCCCCAATCCAAAGCAGCATAGAGCTTAACCCTAAGCTATTTATTAATTCGACTCTAAGTTTTATAAATTCCAGTTGGTAAGATAGAGAAGGGAACGTTATTTAAAAGAACATTGCATAAGCTATGAGTCATTCTTCCCCAAATGGACAAATCATTACTTCTATTTCATAGATTTATTATTTGGAATGATCTCAATCCTTTTTAGTATATTTGGTCCTGGATTTTAGTAGACAAACCTGCATAGAATTATATAACTTTGGGGGAATTACTAGGCCTATGATCCAGATTGTCAAGAGCCTAGATCAAAATCTACACAAATTAATTGCCATTAACGAGAGAGAGAGAGAGAGAGAGAGAGAGAGAGAGAGAGAGAGAGAGAGAGAGAGAGAGATGTATTGGTAAAGAAGACTGTGACTTCAAATAAACCTTGGGATCCCAAATATCTAAGAGCAAGAAGTGGTCCCCAAGGAAGGTGTATATTCCAAGTTTGTTCCAGGAACGTTCTGATGAAGCCCTGGTTAGGAATGGCCAAGATGGAAAATGGAAAGGGGAGAACCTCTCTGCAGAGGGCGGCTCCAAGAGCTCTAAGGTCTCCAAGTCAGCAGGAGGATCAGGACCAAAGCCAGAAATAGTCTACAACCCCAGGGAGAGGCCTCTGCAAAGCCTGCCTAGTGGATAGCAGGAGGGCCACAGAGTGGTGATTGCTTTTTTTTCTCCCATTCTCCCTGTTTCACTATTTTACATTGAGTGTATGGAGACAGTCTTTTTACTTCATAGAGCTCTGGACCAAGAGAAACTACATCAGTCCTGTTAGAGAAATAGTGGATGCCACCTAGAGATGCCAGACAATGGGCTGAATGCAGTGAATTTTGTTTCCTTTGGAGAGGGTGTGTTCTGCTTATGAAAGACTGTGTTGGAAAAAGGAGCAAATTATAGTAGATATTAGCATGGCCCACTAAATATTTCTGGCTTTTCTTTCAGATATATAGTAGGATGCAGTTCTGTACCTCCTTTTAGTTGAGTTTGGCTATATGACTTGCTTTGGCCAGCAAAACATCAGCAGATGTGATGTGATGTCTCTTGAGTATACAGCTAGGAGTGAAATTGCTGGGTCATATGGAAACTATATTAACTATTTGTAAACTGCTAGACTCTTTTCCAATGCACCATTTTACATTTCCACCAGCAACACAAGAGGGTTTTTAATTTCTCCATATCCTCAGCAACACTTGTTATTATCTCTTCAATTATAGTCAGGCTAGTGAGTATATCATTGTGGTTTTGATTTGCGTTTCCCTCATGACTAATGATGCTGAACATCTTTTAATGGGCTCATTGGCCATTTGTATATCATTTTTGGAAAAATAACTATTAGATTCTTTCCTATTTTAATTGAATTGTCTTATTGTTGAGTCATAGGAGTTCTTCATATAGTTATATCTCAGAGATATTGCTGGTTCAGTTTCAGACCACCACAATAAACTGAGTATCACAATAAAGTGAGTCGTAATCTTTTTGCTGGTAGAGGGTCTTGCCTTCAATTTGTAAAAAAAAATGCAACATCAGTAAAGTGCAATAAAGCAAAGAGCAATAATATGAGGTATGCCTGTATACCCTAGATACAAGTCCCTTATCACATATATGATTTCCAAAGTTTTCTCCCATTCTGTGGGGTGTCTTTTCACTTTCTTGGTGATGCCCTTTGAAACATAAAAGTTTTAAATTTTGATAATGTCCAATTTATCTTTTTTGTTGCTGTTGTTGCTGTGCTTTTGATTTATCTTAAAAAAAAAAGAAAGAAAAAAGAAAAGAAAAAATTTGCCCAATCTAAGGTCACAAAGACTCTAATATGTTTCTTCTAAGAGTTTTATAGTTTCATCTCTTACCTATAGGTCTTTGATTCATTTTGAGTTGATTTTCATATATGATATGAGGTAAGGATACAACTTTATACTTTTACAAGTGGATGTCTAGCTGTCCCAGTAGTGCTTGTTGAAGAAACTCCACATTCTCCATTGAATTGCCTTGGCATTCTTCTAAAAAAATCAATTGAGCATAAATGTGAAGGGTTAGTTTCTGGACTTTCCTTAATCTGTGTCCTTACATCAGTACCACACTATCTTGATTATTACAGCTTTTTTTAGTAAGTTTTGAACTGGGGAAATGTGAGTACTATAGCTTTTTTTTTTTTAATGTGGTTTGGCTATTCTAGGTCTCTTGAATTTCCAAATGAATTTTAGGAAAAGCTTGTCAATTTTTGCAGCAAAGCAAGCTGGGATTTTGGTAGTGTTTACATTGAATCTGTAGATCAATTGGAGGAAGGCTGCCATCTTAACAATATTAAGTCTCTGATCTATAAACATGGGATGTCTATTTATTTAGGTCTTTAACTTTTTTCAACAATGTTTTGTAGTTTTCAGAATAATTTTTGCACTTCTTTTGTTAAATTTATTTCTAAGCATTTTATTCTTTTTTTTTTTCAGCTAACAGCAGATGATTTATTGTACACGTTACATTCAGCTACAACTAAGAACAAAACTTGTCCAGAATGTCGCAGGTCCAGAGCAAAGGACTGTTTTTGTACGAGCAAAGTGGGTCTTTCAAAAGGTGGTCTTCGGGAACAGATGGCAATGTATGTTCTAGATCCATTGAGAAGTCCTAGACATTAGGCATGCAGTCCAACAATTTGTTCCAGTGTCCCTGGCCTCTGGCTTTCCTAATTTCTGCTCCTGTGGCTTCCATGGGTGCACAAGCTAGTGGTTTACTTGGACCTCTGCCTCATCTTTCTTCTTTTGTGCTTCAACCTCCACTTGGCTCTTATGGTGCAGAGGTATCTAAGAAGATGACGCTAAGTCCGAGAGAGCAGTATTTTATTCTTTTTGATGCTATCATAAATTGAATTGTTTTCTTAATTTCATTTTCAGTTTGTTCATTGCTACTATATAGAAATAGTTGACTTTTATATATTGATCTTGTATCCTGCAAACTTGCTGAGCTTGTTTATTAATTCTAGTAGTTTTATGGTGAATTCCTTAGCATTTCCTATATACAAGATCATTTCATCTGCAAATAGAGAAAATTTTACTTTCTCCTTTCCAATCTGAATGCCTTTTATTTTGTTTTCTTGCCTAATTGCCATGGCTAGCGTATCCAGTACAAGGTTAAACAGAAAAGGTGAAAGTGGACATTCTTGTCCTTTCCTACTCTTAGAGGAAAGCATTCAGCCTTTCCCCACTAAGTGTGATTCTGGCTGTGGGTTTTCAGTGTATTCTCTTTATAGAGGAAGACATTACTTTCTATTCCTAGTTTCTTGCTATTTTTATCATGGAGAAGTATTATGTCAAATGCTTTTACTGTGCCTACTGAAATGTATTGTAAAGCTTTTAATTCAATATTTGCCTTGTCATTGGATTTCTCTGAAACCCAGTTTGAGAGGTTTGTTTAAATAACATGATGACCTCAATCCAGACTTAGGCATGCTAGTGGTATGGTGAAGATTTGAGGGTAAATAAAAAAATTACAACAACCAAATTTGCATGACACACAGTGTGAAAAATATTCAAAAAGCAGCTGGAAAATCAGATACAGTAGTGTTTTAAAGAGTGGTACATTACAACTAGAAATGCTGGGAGAGCACAATGTAAGAAAATCTGCTAGCATTTTCTTTTCTTTTTTCTGTTTTTAGTTTTATAAGTCAAAGGAGAAAAGCCTGAATACTTATGATCATCTATTGATGATAAAAATATATTTGGCAAAATTTATATTTGTAATAATTAAATATGTTACAATGCTGAAACTATCATGATCCCTGTCCACCAATGCCAGTAGCATCTCCAGGTTGACACAGAAAATGTAAAACAAGCATTTTATTTACCATCACTGAAACATTTGAAAAATTTCTATTAAAATCTGGATGTTCATTATTTCCACTATGATGGCCATTATTCAATATTGTTCTGAAAATCTCAACAGATGCAATTATACATGAGAATAAAACATGTAAATATTGGAAAAGGAGACAAAAGTATTATTTTTACATGATTTAATTTTCTACCCAGGTAGTCCAAGGGCCAACTGGGAAACTGCTAGAGTAAGATCTCCTGTTAAAAAGCAAAACATCAATACTTCTCCCATATGTTAGCCATATAAATAAAGAGAAAATAATGGCATAAATGCATTATAATGGGTAACATGAAAACCAAAATAATGTTCTAGGAAAGATGAAGACATAAGAAGAGGTATTAACACATGTCTGAAATGATTCAAGTTAAGCTAAGTAGCACAAAACCTTAATCAAACTGAAACAGGGAGGCTTATCTATTATATGCCTCAAACTTTGAGGAATTCCCCATAAAACACACTGCAGATAGGAGCAGATTTAATGAATTCCCAAAAGCTAAGTAATAATTCTTCTTCATGAGAAAGAAGTGTAGTACCTTGGGAAATAAGTAGAGAAAATCCTGGCAGAAGGCTGGTAACACCTTCTAATGTGGAGGTGCTAGTCCTGGCAGCAAGTGGGAGAGAGGGGATGACTCTGTCTAGAGACCCCCTTCCCTCTGCAGATCAATACATTCAGAGGCAGCTGCACTGCAAACCTGAGAGCAAAAGTTATGGGGCCACATGTCAACTGTGGGGCTCTTCCCAAGTGACCCATTGCTTCCTTGAACGTTTGGCATGTTCTCCAAAACAGAGGCTTTGGCCCGCAATAGACAGAACTCATAAAGAAGATGATTTATCTGACAACATAAAATAAAATAAATAAAATAAAAATGATATATTGAATATATTTGCCACACAATTCTACATAGGGCTAATTTAATATTAATATGCAACAATCCCTTACAAACAACTTTTTAAAAAATCACCCATTAAAAATAGGCCAGTATATATAAGTGTATATATATATAAATAGTAATCACCCACCAAAATACTAAAGGACCAATATGATAAAAGATGCTGCCTTTCACTAGTAATCAAAGATATCTAAGTAGTATAAACACTAAGAATTTACCTAGCTTATTTGACATGTAGAGAATAATACTGTAAAGAATACATATATGGCTGGTGGGGTGAAAATTGGAACAATTTATATGGAGGGCAGTTTGATAAATATTTCAAAAATCTTTAAAATGTCCTTACCCTGCCCCAGTAATTCCACTTCAGGAAATGTAACCATTATGACCCAACACAAATTTAGTTATAGGAATGTTCCCTGCAGCATGGTTTGCACGGTGAAAATTTAGAAACCACTTACATTCCCAGTAGTATGGACTGGTTTAAAAGGTTAGAGAACTTCCATATAAAGACAAAGGAACCATAAAAATATAGCAGACGAATATTTGATGTTCAAAGAAGAGCTTCATGATAAATTCAAAATCCATCTTAAAATGTTGTTTTATATACAGACACACACATGAAAATCCAGCAATGTTAACATAGTTTTTCTCTTGGTGATGCATTTTTATTTTCTTGGTTTCATTTTTTTTAGAGCAAAAGGAATAAAAGTTTTAAAATGATAAAGTGGACTAAATGCCACTTAGTCCAAAAGGTGGGCCAGGTACAAAGGAAACCAGCTATTTTTGGGACGAATCCCAAGGATCTATCACAATCTGCCCTCATCAAAAAACAACTGTCAGTCAATCTCCATACCTCATTGAGGGAGGGATTTGTTTGGTTTGGCTTTATTCACTTTGTCAAGAGATCTACTTATTCTCTCTCTGAGTGGCTCTTAAAGCTCAAACTTAAAATAGAAAAGTCAGCCTATTGGAAAACGCCCTGCTTGCTCAAATACTTAGAGACTTGAGTCTGTTGCTTTTTACTGTGGTGCTATTGTTTGGACTGCAATCAAATTACTCCTGAACAATGCATCTACCCAAACAAAGTGAGGAGGTGCTGGCTCTAAAGGAGGAGAGACTTCTAGAATGATGGACATCTCATTGTCTGCCTCTTCAAGGCACCCAGGACATCTGCAAAGGGCAAGGGGGCGGGTGGGGGGAGGAGGAAGAGTTTAAGGGATCCTGGGTGGACAGTCCAGGATAAAATGTGGAGCCTACAGTCCTTGCATATTTGAATATCAACATCAGCCAAGATTAACTTCATTTTGAGCAATGGAATTACCTAAGCTTTATAGATAGAAGCACCAGCAGGGTTGGTTACAGATCTCATCGAGTAAGAGAACACAGCACAAGGTCCTAAAACCAATAAAACTTCCCTAGGTTTTGTAGCACCATTACTTAAATGGGTATGCAGCATGAAGGTAAATCACTATAGGCAATGGAAAACTAAATAATTTTTTAAATTACAAAAGCAACAAATGCCAATTATAGAAAAAGTTAGAATATGTAGGTTTGGAAGAAAAAACCTAAAATTACCTGCATTCCCATTACCCAGAAATACCACTGTTCCCATTTTCACCTTTTTGTATTAATAAGTCATCCCTCGGTATCTGCAGGGGATTGGGTACAGGAACCCCACCGTGAATACCAAAATCTGTGGGTGCTGAAGTTGGTTATATAAAATGGTGTAGTATTTCATATAACCTACACACATCCTACTGTGTACTCTAAACCATCTCTAGATTACTTATAATACAATGTAAATGCTATGTAAGTAGCTGTTATACTGTATTGTTTAGGGAATAATGTTAAGAAAAAAAGTTCAGTACAGATGCAGCCATCACAGGCCTAACTACAGAGGACATGTCAGCAGCAATGTAACATTTTTTTCCCAAATATCCTTCAGAAAATTCTATTTCACATCCTCAACAGCAGTATATATATGAGAGTTTTTGTTTACCCAAACCTCAGCCTGCAATGGACTTCTCAAATCTTTGCCACTTTAATGAGCCAGAATATTCAAATTTTGATTTCTCTGATAACTCGCAAATGGACTGTTTATATCCTTTATGTAATTATTACAGTGGCCTCTTTTTATATTGGTATGAATGAGCTCTTTACATAAGAGATAAGAACCCCTTGCCATGTGCAGCAAACACTTTTGCAAATTGACATTTATATTTTAATGTCTTGATCTTTTCTCGCCAGCCTTTTCTCTGCTCATGATTATCAGTTCTTGTTTCAGAGAAGCCATGGCTTTGAAATCTAAAACATACCCTCTCCATAGGCATACTGTTGCTTTAAAACTTCCAGATGTCATTTCAATTCTTTTTTATGGTGTTCCTTTCTCTTTTCCTCATCTTTGTACAAACTTTCAACTGGCCTCTGTTGATCAGTCAGGGTGAGTAACTTGCATTTGTCCCAAGCTCCCCCCCCCCACACACACACCTGTACCATGACTGAATCTGCTTCTCAAAGTCACAGGCAGGAGGGCAGGTGGTTGTGCACAGCTCCAAGTCCAATTCCCAGTTTCTAACAGGATCTATTATATCTCTGTACAAAATATACCTTTTTAGGAGGGTACATCTTTTTCCTTATGACTTGGTCCTCTTATTCTCTGATTGGATATAGGTCATGCAAACCTCTCATCACCAGCAGGCATCACTACCACAGCCCTTGCTATTTCTTCCTTCACTTGACTCGCAGCTCCTGTCTTCACAGGGGCACTGGGAAATGCCTGTTTTGCTGACCCTATTTACTTACCAAATGCTTTACGGTCTTCTCAATCTCTGTCTTGATGTAGAAGTGTGTCAGGGTAGAGAGTAGGAGTGACAGATCAGAGGAGAATAGGTAAGAGAGGCCCAAACAACCATATTTTGATAACCCCAGGGAGCAGTACCAGGACAGAGGAGGCCACCTGGCCCATGTCCTCATTAATATTCACTCACCACCTGTTCCCTGACTCAAGGCACCTTTGACCATTTTCCATAACCTCTTGTTTTCATGATAAAAGTTCAGCCATGAGATGAAGGCTGAGTGGGATTTTTCTTAATCCCCAGCTTTCTGTCCTATAATTAACACCGGTTCTTTAAATCTTTAGGCATCCTCAGTGGAGAATTCAATGTTCTTCATAGGTATTTTTGAGAAAAATCGGGAAATAACTGATGTGCAACAACTGCTAACATGCATCTTGGATCCACAGATAGGCCCTGAGCCCTTTCTCACACTCTGTATAATGGGTCACTTTTGTAGAAGATTGTCACCATAAGAAGTAGATAGTGCATCATGTGCCTTGTGAGCCACATGGAGCAGAAGGACGATGGAGTGAAGTGGTGCCCATGCCACACCCTTTGAAAGGATCGTCACAGAAGGGAGATTGTATAACACATGGCCAAGAATAATTGCTTCACCACTAGGGTGGGGAGGATGAGTCTTTGCAAGAAATAACATGCTTGGGAAAGTAAAGGGCAGGTTTCCACCTCTTAATGGAGAAGGAATGAAGCAAACGTTTGAGCACTAATCTATGTGTATTAGTTATGTATTGCCACATGACAAATGACCCCCAAAATTAGTGGCTTAAAAACAATAATAAATATTTATTATTATATCTCACCTGATTTCTGTGGTTCATGAGTTCAGGAGCAGCTTGGCTAAGTAGTTCTGGCTTGGGATCTCTCTTGAGATAGACTTCAGTTCTATCAGCTGGGGCTGCAGTCATCTGAAGGAGGGTCTTTTTCCAAGGTAACTCACTCATGTGGCTGGCAATTTGGTAAGGGATGTTGGTGGGAGGCTCCCAGCTCTTCTCCATTTGGACTTTCCCCCAGGGCTGCTTCCATGTCCTCCTGAGACGCCACTGATTTCAGAGAAAAGGGGAGAAACTGCAATGTCCATTATGATCTACCCTCATAAGTCACATGTCATCACCTCCTCCATACTCTCCTGGTCACAGAAGACTAGCCCTGGTTCAGTGTAGGAGGAGATTACACAGGAACATGAATACCAGGTGGTGAAGATTGCTGGGGATGCTACCAAAACATGCCAGGTCCTCTGTATTTTTTAAAAATTATTATTGGCACCTACTTTGTGGCGATATATTGGGAAAATAAAGCACAAACGCTTCTGAGTGACAGATCTAGAATTTAAATGTAGGAACGTTTGCACGAGCGTCCACACTCTGCCCACTACACAGTAATCCTCAGGGCAGGTGGCTGTGTTTACATCAACTGGGACTTTGAAAGAAGAGTATGAGGCAGGAGTTCCAGTGTAGCCTGGCTTTCCAGGGTTACCAAACACCTGGGTAGGAGTTTACTACCAAGGCTAGTAGAGTTCCAATTGTGGCTTGAGCCCATATGGAATATAGGAAGGGAGTAAATGGAACTGTCTGAGCAGGGTGGCCATGGAATGAGCTGCATGTTGGATGTGCAGGAAAGGGTGACTTGGAGTTGAGAAGAAAAGAGTAAGGAACAAAGGCCAGAGTGCTTTACTTTGGCCAGTCAATGGTCACTTTATGAGGATGTAGGGCCTATGGTTAAGGGAATATAGGAGGGTGTGTGGTAGTGATGAGGGAGATAGCACTAATCCAAGTGTGTGTAAGAGTAGAGTGAGGCTAGGGTAGGTATGTCACCTGAACCCAGGTATGTCGACCTACCTGATAACAAAAGCGCAGTTTCAATGCTGTCCGGGGTGTGACCGTGACGGCACACAATGATTGTGCCTCAAAGGGCCCCCTCAGATACAAAGTTCGTTACTCAGAACAACCTTGACACAGACCTTGACCATTACCTCTCTGACACGTCTGTACTCTTCCGAAGTCAGGCTTGTTTTGGAAAAAACTCAAATCTTCTCTTCTAATGTTACTCATTTGGAGAGCAAAGTGAATTTAAATGGTGATGTGTTTGATGATTATCTGTTTGGGAAAAACAGCACAAGCCCCTGAAATTTCCTGTGGAACGTACTTACTGAGAACAGCTGAACCGGTGGGCAAGTAGACCTTGCAGAGCTAATGGCGCGGTTGAGGCCCTGTGAGCTGCTTTTAGCTTTAGAGAAAATATTTTTTAACTGGAAACAGGCTGAGAGGGCAAATCGCAAACCCAAAACTCTTGAGCTCTTCTTCCCCGTGAACCAAGACTAAAAGGCAGGGCTGGAAATCCCTTTTCAAGAGCTGCCAATGACACAACTTTATTTTAATGTATTACAAGTCCTTACGAGCACATGCTTGATTTCATTTTTTCATCTGAATTTCTGATGTAAAGGAACTCAGTGCAACTTTTAACTTGACCAATCTCTGAAAACCAGGCTGCTGGACTCTAAAGTACACCATCAGTGGAATGTATTCCTTTCATCTTTGTTCTCTAAATCTACTTTTTATTTGCCCACATAAAGGAAATAGAGTCCCTTTAATGTTGTGTGGATAAAAGCCACAAGAAAGAGATAAAGCATGGAGCATGTACTAGGCCCTTAGGGGTAGACAGAGCAAGGAGTTTTGGATGGCTCTTTTCACCAAAGAAAGCCACTTTGCTAGTTTAGACAATTACAGACAAGACAACTGTGGTTTCATTTGCATCACTTGAGGACTGTCCCGTCGTGTAGAAGGAGATTTTAGCAATGACAGATTAAGATTGATGTGCATCTATAACCCACAATCAAACAGATGATTATTACATCTAAGGGAAAACAAAGAGGTTAAATACTGCTTTAAAGCTATTTGCTTTGGGCTCTAGATAGTCACCAAAGTCGCCAAGCACTGCTTAAAGCAGAGTATTTGCCTGTCTTCCTGCTTTCTCCAAATTCTTTATCAAAGGCCAAGAATGTAGTGCCTTTGGCATGATGCACTATGGGGTCTGCATATACTCCTCTTCAGCCACTGATATTCCTCTTCAGCCACTGGCTTTGTGTAAGTTTCAAGGGCCTGATTGTAGATATTCCCACCGTGTCCTCCTTTGTTTGACTGGACTCCATTAGTTCTACTTAATACTTTTAAAACCATCAAAAGGCATAATTAATCCCTGTTCTTGTTAAGTGTAGGAATGTGGGTGGTTTTTTTTCACATTACATCAGCAATAAGCATGATGAGAATTTTATTAATGTGGACAAAGACCTCTCTTTATATCCTTTAAGTTCCAAAGTTGAGTGGAGCAGAGTGAGATCATTTTCCACAGGGGGAAATCAGCAAGCCTTCACATTTTTCTCAACACTTTTTACTTTGTCATGCAGCTTTCAACATCCACCCATTGTATCGATGGGCAAATAGGGACTTGTGAGACCGGCAACGAAAGGCAGTCCAAAGGGAAGTTCCTAGTAATAAAATCCAGGAGGGTTTTCTAACTCCCTATTAATGAGCTGCAAGCCCAAGGCTAAATGGAAAACCAAGCCCCAATAAATAACTTTTACCTTTCATTCAAATTAAGGAGAAGCTATTTTGACATTTGTATAGCCCCAGAGAGATCTCCGTTCTCATGAGTTGAGCTTTAAAGTATATTGGACATGCTTCGTTGAGTCTTAAGGCTTGGGCAGCGTTTCTCCAAAACGCAGAACATTCAACACATTTCTCTAAAATCACTTGCACAAACTCCAGTCTGCTCTGTGAAAGCACCTCTGCCTTGCTTTCTCTCAAGCCTTATTCACATGCTCAAGTAAACAAGCCACAGGAAAGGACTCTCAGACCACAAACAAAAGTCAAGGGGGACGTCCCTGTAGACTTCCAAGCCTTCCCACATTTCCATATTTCCAGATTTGGGGGTTCTGTGTTCAGAGCATGAACTCTCTCAACTGTGCTGATCTCGTCGGTACGCCTTTTTAAACAGCAAGATTTGTTGCTGGATAATTCTAAATGACCATCGCTTCCTAACAAAGCCATCCTATTTAGACGTGGGCAGATGAGGTAGAAAATGGGTGGTTTGGGCAGATTTCATGAGGTCTAATAAATCTTCAGTAAATTACGGCTCATCCCCCGCATCTCCCCTTGTCCCTCGTGTGCTCTTTGTCTTGCTAATACACATTACGCCCTGCCTGGCTTCACACTTTCAGGCATCTCTGAGGTGAGGCCTGTACAAAGCTGCAGATGTGGAAACGAAAGGAGACCTTTGCCCCAAATGGTACCCATTAACATCAGCGTGGCCCACAGAAGAATTTTACTACAGTTCTCCAGTCTCAAAAGAGCTCTCAACTTGCAACTTGGGAGTTGAAAGTAGCAAGAAGAGAGATGCAAAAGAAATGGAGGAGGCCACTATATCTCTCTGTTTAAAAATTGTGTGTTTTCAGCTCAATGGTTTAAAATATCCAAAGAGCGAGAAAAGGGCATGGCCATTTTAATTACAAGAACAGTAAATACACTTATAGTATTTAAAAATTGTAGCAAAGAATGACGAGATGTGAAAAGTTAATTACCTTCTCTCTACATTTTGGTAACTAATGTTAAATGTCTCATACATGCTTCAAGAAAATTTCTAAGCATACACAAGCATTTGATCACCTTTTAGAAAAGAACACACACAAATGGTTTCACTCTGTCCTGCAGGTTGCTTTATCCAAGACAAATAGCAAACTGGGAAAATATGTATGATAAAAAATTAATTTCCTTAACGCATAAAACAGTCTTACTCATATAATTCAATAAGAAAATGAATAATTACCTTGTGGGAAAATGGGCAAGATATATAAAGCAGCAGCTCATAGCAAAAAACAAGTGGTTAATGAAACGGTGCCCACTCAGTGGAATAAATATGATATTAAACAATGAGCGATCATATTTCACCTATCAGAGTGGCACAAATTTGTAATCTTACTTAAACCCCATGTTATCAAAATTGCAAAGAAGCAGGAATGTCCTTATAATTCTGGGAGGAGTATATATTTTTGGACAGCAGTGTGGTTATTTCTCAGATGAAAAATGCACATATTCTTTGACTCAGCAACTCCAGTGTTGGGGGTTTATCTTATTGATAGAAATATACATAACAATATACATACCAGAATGTCCATTGCAAACAACGGTAATAGGAAAAAGTAGGGAGGGAGTGTAAATGTGCATAAAGGGATAGTTTAAATAAAATAGAGAATCTCTATGAAATAGAATATTATGGCAGTGTTTAGAATAAAGTACACGCATGGGACAATTTGAAAAGCTGTTCAGGATATACTGTTAAGGACTTTTATTTCCAGAGGTTCCTTCAGGGCAGATAACTGCTTCTATCTTATATGTACACTGACTCTGCTGTCTGTTACCAGGGGTCATTTCAATGGCTGTAAGGAGGGCTGACTGAAGTCAGACTTCTTGGGTCAGAATCTCAGGTCTACCACTTTCTCTTGGTGTGAACTTGGGCAAAATGCTTAAGGCCTCTAAGTCTTAAAAATCTATAAACTGACAATAATGGCTTCCTCACATGATTTTGAATATTAAATGGAACAATATATGTAAAGTGCTAAATACAAGTACCCTGCCATAAAGTGTTCTATTCAGGTGAATAGTTACTATATTGTATGCTGGATTTATAAGAGGTTCCTGACAGGGATGTGGCTGCTGTAGTTGGTAAAAGAGGAGACTGTGCTCCTGAAAAGCTGTACAATGTAGGAATGTGTAATTACATGTCAAATGAACATCTAATTGCTTAAAGCACTGGGAGATCATAAGAGAACTCGCTCTATGAGTAGTGAATGATGCAGAAAATCTCCATTAAAGGGATTAGAACTAGGATGGGTCTCACCTGATTGTTCAGATGTGGTCCGGAGACAAGGGGAGGGTATTTAAGAGAGGGGCATTGTATGAATACAAGAGCAATGGCTGGGAATCAGAGCAGTTTGTTCTGAGATCAGGAAAGGAGAATCTGATTGGAGTCTTAGGAGATGACGTGGGCAGTGTTTCTAATATCCTACTCTTTGTTTTGTATTCAACACATTTCAAGTTACTCTAGAGAGAATAATTCATGTCAGAAAAGTTGCCTGTTCCCTTGGAAGGGTCATAGCTACTGAAGATATTCTCCCTAACAATTCCTGCAGTCCCTAGTGGGTGCCACGACTGGGAAGTCTGGAAGATGGGTGGGAAGACACCAGGACTGAGGACTATGATGACAATGGGGCGATATGCCACTGATTAATAATGGCTGACTGAACACCTCCTGGTGCCAGGCAATGTACTTATTCTATAGAAACAAAGGTACACACACCAGAAACAGGTTCCTTTCCTTATGGAAGAAAAGTCAATGCACTAAACATTTTCATTTGGAAGGATGAGCCCATTCCACCTGTGCTTCTTTCTTCATCTGCCTCATGGAGTTTACCTACAAATTAGGCTTCTGGCTTCACTTGCAGCCCCTGAAGTTACCTTAGCCTCAGCATCTAACAAACAAACAAACAAACAAACAAACAAACAAACAAACAAACGAAACTTTGGCCAAATTCACTTGAAACTCTAAACGGGATTAACTTCACACACCTCACATCCATTTGCTAGATGTGAGCATATCTCCTCCTGCCTCTTACTTTTTGTGTTGCTCTGGACTGTTTCCTCTCTGTCTTAAACTCCCACAGCTTCATTTCCTCCAAAATATGTACACTGTGCCTTCTGCAACTTTGTCCCATAGTAAGTAAGTCCTCATCTTTTCTTTATCTTTTCACATAATATTTCCTCAACCTTCCCTATTTGGCCACAGTTTAGGACTACATGAGCCATCATGCCACGGAATCTTGGCAATTCTATGCATTTTCTTGTGCCTTGTTTTTCCATTGTACACAAGCAGGAAAATCCAAAACTTGGGAAAACCTAACCAAAACCTTAGAGCAGCCTTGAGCAGCTGATGTCTGTTAGAAGAGTCATAACTGAGTAAGTGGATAAGTGAGCGTTAGAAGTGACTCCACCAGGAATCACAATACATTTCTTGGAGAGCTCTGATTTCTGCAGTGACTGTTTTCATAACCTTGCCGTTCTTCACACCTTGGACTTCCACCCTCCTCCCAAACAAACACAGATTTCTATTACCAGAACAGCAAACCCGCCTGCATTTGTGTTCATCTTCGTCTCTTTCCAGTTACAGTAGAAGACTTTCCTCTCCTCCAACCTGAGACCAACTCCATCCTATTTTTCTTTCTCAGTGACCGCATCTCTACTCTCGCTCTTATGCATTTCCAATCTTCCCATCTGTTTTGCTGTCTCTCTCTTTCTCTCTCCCCCAGATCATTGCCTTCAATATTCGAACATGCTCCAGCTTTTCCCATTTTAATGAATTCTCACTGCATCCTGCTCCCCAAACTTTCCTAAACAGTCGTAGGTGCACGTCATCTCCATTTCCTCCTCCATTCAGTCCTGCACCCTGCCATTCTGCAGAAGCTGCACTAGATACAGTCAGCAAGGCACTCCATGTGGCCAAATGGGAGATAGTTCTCAGTCTTTATTTGTGCTCTCAGTTGACTCTGTCATCCTTCTAAAGCAGGGGTCAGCAAACTTTTGATATGGAAGAGCCGCCAGGGGTCGGCAAACTGCAGCTCGTGAGCCACATGCAGCTCTTTGGATATGTACATGTGGCTCTGAAGTAAAATCGAAAATGAAAATAAAACTATCATAGTTTCATTTATAATATTATTTAAAATTTTCCTTATTTCTAAAAAATACTTATGGCTCTTGAATAATTTTTAAATTGTTGTGAGGGACAGGATTGGCTCTTCCAGGGGTTGGTGAACTTTTGAGATGGAAGGAACCCAAAGAGCTGTGTGTGGCTCGTGAGCTGCAGTTTGCCGACCCCTGTTCTAGAATATCCTATTCTCTTGGCTTTTGTGATACCACAATCCTAATTTTCTCCTATTACTTTGGTGTCTACTACTCGATGGACTTTTCTGATTTATCTTTTTTTACTCAATCCTTAGAAATTGGGGCTTGCCCTCCTTCTTGCTGTATGCTCTCCTTAGGTAAGTTTACCAATCTTTTGTATTTGAGTATCTTCTATTTTAAAACTACTATTATTACTACTACTATATTAACAATAAAACTAAAATAAGATTTATCAAGTTTTTAAAATATAATAGCTTATCACAAGAACCTTATATTAACATTCTCTCCATTACATTAAAAAGGAAACAGGCACAACAGAATGAGGTAATTTGCCAAAGGTCATACAATAACTAATAGGGCTAGGCTTCAAACCCAGGTGACCTGATTCCAAAACCTTCTTCTTAAGCATTGCGCTATATATTGCTAGGCTCCCAAGTTCATATCTCAAGTCCAAATTTTTATTTTTGGTCCAGACCCCTCTTCTGAACTTCAGAATCATGTAATCAACTGCCAATGTGCCATCTGCTTAACTGAATCATCTCTACCTCAACGTGATCACAACTGAACTCTGAACCTCAGCCTCCCCAAATTCTTATAAATTCGCTTTTGCCTTGACTTCCCAATTCAGTAGATGACACTCCGTCCTTCCAATTGCTCAAACCTGGACTTATCGACAGCATCTTCTGTCATCATTTATCCAAAGCCTGGAGAGAAAGAGAGAGGGGGAGAGAGAGAGAGAATCTTTCCAACCTCATCTCATCTCTGATCTGGACCACAGTCATAGTTTCCTAACTAGTTTTCCTACATTCTCTCCAGTCTGTTTTCTAACAACCAAAAAATCTTAAAATAATGCAAATCCATTATGTCATTCACTGGCTTAAATTTGCCCAATAGCTCTGCAATAGTTTAATGATAAAGTACAAAATTATTTCCATGAGCAACTACACTCTTCATGATTTGGCTTCTGCTTATCTCTCTAGACTGATCTCCCAAAGTCTGTGTAATAAGAATCTTCAGCCACCCTGGTCTCCTCTGTTCCCCACTTAGGCTCTTTGTACCTCAGAGACATCTATGCACCCCTCTTCACTTCCTACTTCTTAACTTTGAGGGCCCAGATTAAATTTCTTTCTCACTTACTCTCATTGCACACTGGAATTTCTTTCACAACACTTAATACAATTTTAAAATCATATATGTATTTACATAAATATGTTTAATAATTGTTTTTCCCAACAGATGAAATGCTCTACAAGAGAAAGGAATGGATCTCTTGATATATTCTGTATGTGAAACCTAGGATAGTGCTTAAAATATAGGTGAAACTCAAGAAATATTTGTTGAATGAATAAATCAAAAGACTGTATGATGCATACAAAGCAGAAATATCAAAGACTTGGGCAAGGTATAAGTCAATAGTTCTGAAATTGGCACCTGCAGATCAGTTTATAATGATGCTGCTAGTGCCAGTGCTTAGTTTCATCTATAAAATGAGAGCGACTTCTGCCAAACAAAAAGTATTAGATAGAAGCATTAGGGTTATTGACAGAATTCAGTTGCAACATGTATAGAAAAGCATAGTACCGTGTAAACAATTGGTACTCAATAAATGTTAGTATTCTTTTTCAGTCTCTGTTGCTCTCCAGAAACTACTGCTATGCTTTTTAAAAGGCAGCATAATAAATAGAGTTTTTAGACCAGTATTGTCTATACTGAGACTCTTAGAAGCAGGAGGTGGAATTAAAAGCCTTCCCTTGACCAAAATAGAACACAAAGGGTCTTTTAGGACTATTCCACCCAGTTTCTTTGTTTGGAACAAACAAACAAACTTCCTTTGTTCTCTCTTTTCAACTGGATCTTGGTTTAAAAGTAATCTAGGAGATCTAAGCAGCACTTAAACCCTGGTAAGTAGATAATGGTTCCCAGTAAACTGTCAGTATTTCTGGAAAAGAAGAAGATCAAAACCTAAAAGGATTTTCTCTACTAAAGCTCCCGTATATGATCTCTTCTTATATTGCATCCTGTTGGGTAGTTACAAGAGAGAGGCTACAGCCTACATCTGCTTCTAAAAGATAAACTTAAGATAGTGTGATTGAGTGTGGATTTTTCCCCGTTAGTCTTGTCAGACCCCAACTTCCAGATTTATGGGGGGAAAATACTGATATCTAATGGCTTTAGGAAATGTCGGCTAGAAACATGACCTCCTTGGTACAGGTCTTGCCATCAGTTAACCACCAATTTAGGATTCAGCCAAGGGAAATAAATTAAGATCTTGGTGACAAAAATTGCCATTGAGTTCTTTCATCTTTGTTGTTAATGCTAATGGCTAATCAGGGGTGCTGAATCCTTAACCCAACTCTGTCGTTTTTATGGCAAAGGGCAAATGGAACACCCTGGAGTTTTAAAGCCTAACGACTTGGGAGAGTGTTTGCTCTTTTCTATTCCCACTGCCTAGTTCACTTTGCTCCCCCTTCTCCACAGAGACCCCTTCTCATCAGGTCTTTGGTGTCCAATGCCTTCCTTTCCCAAGGAAAGAAGATCACTGCTCTACTCATCCCAGTTCATTTCATTCAATGAGATAACACTAGAAAAAACAAGAGCCAGCATCTGGCATCCCCACTTTAACATAGTTATTGAGAATGTAATATTAAAAGTAAAGGTCTTGGATTTCTGTTCCAGTCCCATGGGGTGAAGTGACTTTCCAGGGTTACAAAGACTGCTTGTGGCAGAGAGGAGGGTGGACAAAATGCTAGATTCTATAATATGCATCACTATAGTTAGTCTGAACTTTTCCCCATCATAAAGATCAAAATCCCTAATTACTCTTGTAATGGAAACACAAATGTGAAGATTCTAACATGAAAAAGTATCAGATAGAAGCACTAGGGAGCATTCACCGTTTGCTTTATTCCACAAATTTTTGAGCATGTGCCATGTATTGGATACTTCTATAAGTGCTTGTAATGCATCGATGAGAAGGACAACATGCCCTTCCTGTGTACAGCTTGTGGACTCAGGGGTGCATTTGTGTGCAAGTATAACGAGTGTGTTTGTAGAGGAGAAGACAACCAAGAAAAAATAAGCATAATATGCAACTTAAATCATTTGTTAGAAGGTGATACAAACTTTCCAGGGTGGAAACTAGAACAGGATCATGGGAATCAAGAGTCCCAAGAGCATTTCAGTTTTAATTAGGGTGATCTGGGTAGGCTGCAGTGACATTATAGCAAATACTTACAGAAGTTACCTGAGTGAATATTTAGGGGAAAAAGCTTTCTAAGCAGAAGAAGTAACTTGGGCAAATATTCACATAATAAAAATTTCCCTTAAAATGCAATTAAGTTTTCTTAAGATTCCCCCCACCCTATCTGCTTCCACTCTCTACATTCATTTCAGAGATGTAGAAGGAAGACTCATGAGGCATGACCCCTTCGAATAAGACCAGCCTTATCAGCAATTGTTTGTGGCTTCATAGAGTATGACAAGCAGCCTTGTATTATCTTCCACATTCTAGGAATTTAGAGATCTCATTCAATCCCCAACCATCCAAGAAGTAATTAGGTGCTGCCTCCATATTACCAGTGGTAAAACCAAGATTCATGGAAGAGAAATCACCTACCCAAAGGGATGTTTTCAAACCATATAATGTTTCCCCTATGCTAAGCTTCTCTCTTTAAAATTTTTATATATTGATAATATAGATTTGTTCTAGATTATTATTACTATGATGATTATATATTATTGTTCTAATGATTATGAAAAAGTATAAAATAAAGTTTCTATTTCCTAATCCCCGGTCTATCTCTCCAAAGTAAGAACTGTTAGCTGTTGGATGCATATCTTTCCAGAAAAGTTATACATGTGAATGAGGTCATGAATTTTCCTCCACATACTGCATTTAAAATATAGGAAAAGTAAATAAATTCAGATCTCAGTGACATAATTCGTTCATGATATCGTTTACCTTTGGTTATAAAATTGGATTTTTCTAAGCTGAATCCATCTCCTTGGAAGCAGGGACATTAAGTCTCAGTAATGTTTTGTGGGACCTTCCTCCTCCCCATGTTGTGTTGGAGGCTTCAGAGTCTTCTATGGTTCAGAGTATTTGGGGAAGGGTCCCTTGGTCTTTGGCCCACACTGGTCACCATGATGTGGTCACTGTTAAGTGTCCATGTTGTCCTGAAGTCAACAGAAACTGGATTCCTCTTTAGGCTCAAGGGCTGTGTCCAACCCTGGAAGCCACGCTGTCTCTTGCCCAGTCTGCTGGCACCTGTACAGCTGACCCCATCTGGGAAACAGTCCCTTTCTTGGGGACTCTGTGCCTCAGAGGAGTTTTGAGAGTCCTTACTACCCACGGGAAGTGTAAAACTTCACTCCCCCTGGGATTTGAGTCTTTGGAGAATGCTAGAAACATCTGAATTTCCAGGAATGGCCACTTCTATCCTTCAAACTCCAAGCACTGGGCCTCATTTTCATCCACTTAGGGCCCCTTGTAAATTCTTCTTCTATGAGCCTGACACCCAAGATGAGTCAGACCTTTGGACACACAATCTAAATTCTTTGCACTTGGGTGAAGGAGGAAAAAGGAGATAAATATCATTTAGCTCTTTTTCCTCAATCATTCACATTTTTAAATTTTATAAACTAGTTCATCTTCATCCTATGTAAGAAACTTACCTTGTTTGGTTTCACTCAAAATACATCTGGGACCTTTTTAATATCAGTTCATGAATAACAATCTCATTCTTTTTGAGAGCTGCATCACATTCCAATAACCACTTCCATATTGAGAGACAGGTTTTCTTCCATTTTGTGACTGATGTCAGCACATAATATGGTGCACTTTTGTGAAGAGATCCACATAGTTAAATCCTAGCAGTGGGATTACTGAGCCGTTTAAAGTATGTGTATTTTAAGTATGGGTAGAATATCAATAACTGACCTTCAAAAATGTTGGTTTGACTTATGTTCCCCTCAAATCAAAATTGTATCTGTTTCTCCACAGCCTTTCCTATGTCTAACATTCATTTAGTATCCTCTGTGTCAGGCTCTATTCCAAGGGCTTTTTGTGTACCATCTCATTTTATCTTCCTCATAACTTTGTGAGTTGCGTATTATTCTTACCATTTTATAGAAGAGGAAACAGACACAGAGAGGTAACTAACCTGAGGTTACACACCTGGTAAGTGGTGAACACAGGGAGTAGGATTCAAGAAGCTATATTCTTTACCTACTATACATTTTTATTTCCCCAACTTTATTGAGATATTGTTGATATATATGTAAGCTTAGAGTGAGAATGTGATGATACACATATATTGCAAAACGATTACCCCAATATGGTTAGTTAACACCTCCATCCTTTTCACATAATTATGATTTTGTGTATGTGTGTGTGGATAACATTTAAGAGCTACTTTCTTAACTTGCAAGTCTCATATAAATCTTAATATTTACCAATATGATAGGTAAAAACTGACATTGCATTATCGACATAATATGCAATTTTTAAATTTTGAATGAGAGATCATGTTTTCTTTCACTATAGAAACTTATTCCTATAGAAACTGCTCATTCATGCCCTTTTTTTGTTTTTCCATTGGGCTATTTTGTTTAATTGATTTGTATGTCTGAGTTCTGAATGTCACAAAAATTAGTCCTTCATCATATATTGCAAGCTTTTCTTTCCTTTATATGTTTTGACTTTGTATATGATATTTAATTTTTTTTGCTATGATCTAGGCAAGAATTTAAAATTATATGATTAAATTAACAATTTTGATTTGGAGGATTTCTACAATGCTTTAAAAGGCCCTTCCACAATAAGATGATAAAAAATGGTTTGCCTGGGTTGTTGTCTAGAATATTTATGGTATTTCCCCCCAGTGTTTAGATTTCCAGTCAACTTGGTGTAATAAGTAAATGTTGCTCTATTTTTTTTCCATCAATGTCAATCCCCTTGAATCAATATTATCTATAAAATGTTCCCAAAGTTCCACCTTTATCATATTCTAAATTTGTATTCATATATGTGAATTTAGTGTAAAGTGAATGGTTTTAGTATATTCAAAGAGTTGTATAACCATCACCACTATCTAATTTCAGAACCCCTACATTTTTTGAGGCTAATTCTGAACTTGTAGCCAATTAAAAGTACTTGTGTCTATTGGTATGCTAACACCAGAATCTTTTAACGACTGGTTTTTTACAATGCATTTCAATAGCTAAGTCAATACATTTACCTTTACATTTTTTCCTTTCTGGGGAAAGAATGGATTATTCTGCAAAACATTAATCATTTCTGGGATACAAGTAACTCAAATATTTTTACTTTGGCGAAAACATATTTTGAATCCTTACTGATTCAGATTTTATTAATTCAAAATCCATAGTAATTTGTACATCTCCTGCTTATTTACCATGACCAGTAGCCCCTCCCTATATAATTAAGTATTTGGGCTTTTGTTTTCCTGTCCTGTATGTATTTAACAAGCTAATCACACATATTTTCTCTGTGCATTAAAGCTAGACCCTCCCTACAGGTCTTCTATTGTTCACATTTATGTTAACACTGATATCCCCATTTATTGAAACATGTGCTGATATCCAGTGTTTGTCAGGCACTGTGTGCCAGGAGGTAAAAGGACAAATAAGAAAGAGTTCTTGCTCTGAATTTGGGTCCAGGAGCTACTTAATAGAAGAGGATTTCTTTTACACAGAAAGAGTAAGGCAAGTTCTGAGGGTCAGACTTCTCACAAGTTCAAGCCCGCATTTCTAACTTAAGAAACTTGTTCTGAATAGAAACTATTTTCCATTAACTGAGGGTGAAGCAGCTGTCCTCCCTTTCCTTCTCCCCTGACTCCATATCGTCCATCTACCACAAGCAAAGCCTGAAGAGAACCCAAGGATTATGACACCTGCATAATTTAAATAGTTGGCCTCGGTGCATCTGCATCTGCTTTCGTGTCGGTGCGGCCTCACCTGTGTGCAGGTTGGAACTGCCGATTTTAGATGTCACGTTCCTAGAGAACAAGTGAAGCTCTGTTCCACGTCTTTGCCAGACCCAGCGACAGCCCTGCACAGGTGGGTGCTGGCTCCCAGATGATAAAATAGTAATGAGCTCCTAATTATGGATAATTGCATAATGAAGGGCACTCTTGCCTCTGCCAGTTCACAGTTGCAGCTGGTACCTGAACCACTTCTGCTTGTGGCAACAGGTTACTTTCTTTTTGAATCATTTGAGGGGAATAGGCAGCATGCCAGCACACCAGCACACCAGTATGGATTAAATTATCCCTAACAAGTCAGTGCCTGATACCTGTTTCTTGAGGGCAGGATGGGGAACTTGACTAGTCATTCTCCTAATTATCCAGGGAGATTAGTTTGTGCACCCAGGCTATGGACTAATAATAATGGCTTCCATTTGGAGAGTGCTTTAAATATTCAGGCTATGCAACCACACCCTCATGAATTTCTGGTAACAAGATGCCCATGTGTCATTCAGTAACTGCAGGCCCACTCAGCAGTAAGTTGTAGCCCAGTGTTCCCTGAATTTGCTTGTTTGTACAAATCATCTTGAACACTTATTAAACATACACAGTTCCAAACCTACCGAATAAAAATCTGCCAGCTGATCCCAGGTCTGCTACTGACTATGAGTTGGGTAAGTCACAATTTTTGTTTACCTTAGCTTTCTCAGCCCTAAGATGAGATGGAAAAAATCCAAGATCTGAGAATGTGATACAATGATATATGATGCATTACCCTACTAGATAGGAAGTGTGACTGGATGACTCTCCTAAACCAGTCACCCATTCATATACACATATGGCAGATTGCATTTTCTTAAAAATGACTGCAATGGTATCTCTCATGCCACATGATTTTTTTTTTTATACTGTCACTCGATACTCCTTCCATTGAGTCATGGTGTCTATGTTCCCTCCCCTTGCACCTGGGTGGCCTTGTGATTACAGTGGACTTCTGAAGCCAGGTCATAAAATGTGACACAACTTCCTCCTGGTTCTCTTGGGATGCTGACACTTGACACTCAGCTACCATACTGTGAGGAAGTCCAAACAGCCTGTGGACACGAAGGGGCACCCACCCCACAGTCCTGGCTGAGCACCAACTTGCCAGCTACGTGAGTAGGCCATCTTGAAAGTGGATCCTCTGGCCCCAAGTAATGCTCCACTTGATGCTACATGTAGAACAGGCCAAAAGTTTCCACATAGTCCTTCCCAAATCACAGTTTTGTGAGGAAAATAAATGATTGTTATTTTAAGCATGAAAATTTGGGATGGTTTGTTACTCAGCAATAGATAACTGATAGACCGCATGACAGTGAGTGAAAGGTATGTATTTGAGCAATGAAAACAAGATGAGTGGGTGGTATTGGGCCAAGTTATGGATAATTCTTATGAGGGGATTGGATTAGATCTAATTAGCAATGCTAATTATAAGAGATATACCAAATAGAGGCGGTTAGAAATGACATGAGAGGTAAAGATGATGGTTAGAAGGCCGCTGCCTTTATTCCAACATGAGCTGATGAAGTCAGGAATTAGGTCCATGGTGGTGGAAAAAGGAAGATGAGACAGTTGAGTGGTGAAAAAAATCAACAACACATTTTCTGACTAGAAAGGAGCTGAGATTGAGATGAATGCTGCTGAGCTTTTGAGCTCAGCTTAATATATGAACCCTCCTGGAACTCTGGACAGAAATGGAAAAATTGGGAAACTGGTGCAGAAAAAATCTTCCATCACCAACAGGTTGAGTCAAGTTCAAGTGAATTCACTGAGTATTTCTCTAATAAAAGACATTTGACACGTAGCAAACATGAGACATCTGTAGACATTCAAAGGAGAACATGTTTGTTGAGGCCAGAGCGTTGTCTGTGGCAGGCAGGATGGCCATCTCCCATGAAGCCTTGTCAGCTGGCCTTATCTGGTGAATACCATGTTCGATTGGTTCCTGTCATTTCTGGTTCAGAAGCTTATCCTTTCAGCATACCAGAACTGAGGAGCAAATGCATTAATCAAATTCAAAAGACTAACTTATAAACTCAGTGTTCTAACTTATTAATGCACAAAGGGAGATGTCACCTGTCTGAAATACACCTCTCAATATGACCAACACAGCCCTTCCTTATAGGCAAACTTACACATGAAGCCAATCTGTAATCACAAATCTTACAGGGAGTGAAATCAAAAGGAGAAGCAGCTAGTTACTCTTTAATGAGCAAGCTAAGAATGCCTGACGCTAGATGTCTCCATGATAAGATGGGTTTCCAATGGGCATGGAAGCCACATCCAATAGTCCGGTGTCTCTCTCTCTCTGAAACTGTGCCTAACACCTTTAGAGACACTCCTTTGTCTGTACTTCCTTGGGGAACCACCACACGTCTCTTTCAGAGTGACACAGTTTGCTTTAGACAAATGGGATACGGTAAAATGCCTGAGGCCTCTCTGCTTCTCTTTCCCAGCATTTCTGACTGGATCTATTATATATCAATTTCACAATACTAATTGAACCCAATCCAATTTTCAAGTTCATGTTGGGGGTAATGCCTGATGGTAGTTCTGACCATTTCCAAGGAGAGCCATCTTAAACATAAGTGGACTAGAAAACAGAAATGAGATTTCTGTGAGAGACTGATTTCTAAGCCAAAGAAATGAAGAGTATAGTTGAAGGATTGAAAGGGCTCTTTCAAGGGAAACATGTACAGAGATGAATAAAAGACTTGAGGCTTTGGGAACATTCTAAAGTGTGAGAATCATAAAGTGTAAGCTAACAAGGACCAGGGGGATAGAGACAATGAAATGACAAAAGACCAAGGGGAGAGAGGAATTCTAGAAGAGAGAAGCCAAGAATGATGTAGGTTATTTCCACAGCCACAAGAAGATATGACAATATAGTTACTTTATAGATTGAAGTTTGTGTGTTCCTTTTTAAAGAGTTTGTTTATCCTTAGGCAATGTCCCTGAAATTTGAGGATATCAGGAGAACATGTGGCAGTCACAACAACCAGACCCGTATGCTTTTCCATGTGGTTGCTGATACAAAGATTTCTTTTTTAAAGCAAAAGATAAATATGTCCATTAAAATTTGCGATGTATTTAAAGACTGCTGGAGTACTAAAGAATAAAAAAATTTATTATAACTTAGGTGTTTTGCATTTATCACCATTTTATCTAATCTTGATATTTAGATGTATACTTTATCTGAATGCTGCTTCCTTCTAGTTTACCCTGAATCAGTCATTTTAAGTCTCCTGGAATAGCATAAAAATTGAGAACTCATTGATAAAGTGCTCCTCAGAAGTTTGTTCTCAATAAAGAAGCGTATTTCAGCCTCAATCATGCATTACTTGTTCACTCGAATCAGGATGTAGAAAGTGTATGAAAGATAGATATTTCATTCTTTATATATAGAAACCATTGGGTATCATTTTAAGATACCATGTGTTTTGCTCTAATTGGAAGTTTTTCTGACAATTTATGAAGCTGAGAAGACTGAAACAGCCTTGTTTCTCCTCTTCACATAGCACTTCGGCCAGAAATTACATGACTTGACAGGAGGGTCACAGTCCTCTTAAGAACCTCTGGAACAACTTACCTCTAATGAACGACTAGGTTTACACCAAAGTATGTAGGGAAAGCTGAACTTTTTGGAACACATACAAACATTTTCATTTAAACATTAATTTAAGATACATTATTTTCAAACAAAATGACTAAGCACCAGGGACATATGCAATTTGAAGAAGGATCCTAGGTTTATCACAAAATACGCTGTATGTCACAACC
This sequence comes from Hipposideros armiger, assembly GCF_001890085.2. Taxonomy (NCBI): domain Eukaryota; kingdom Metazoa; phylum Chordata; class Mammalia; order Chiroptera; family Hipposideridae; genus Hipposideros; species Hipposideros armiger. Next base: position 2,287,054 of record NW_017731411.1, on the reverse strand, counting down.
TTTAAGAAGCTGTGTTAGTAGTAAGAAAAGTCAGAATAAAGGGAGAGTGTTGAAAGAAAATATTAGTTTAACAAAAAATGCGCTTTAGAATACAGCCTCTATAAAATACCTTTAAATAACAGTTTCTTGCCTTTTCAACTAAATTCTTTGTTCTGTAATTTAAAATATTAGTTTGGAAATGTCAAATAATGCACTGAACAGTAGGCTTTAGGCCATGAATTTTTTAATTAATTCAACATTCCTCTATTTGCTGACCAATAATAAGAAGTAGAAATTGCCTATGACAAGAAATGTGCTGGGAAAAAAACAACAACAAAAAACAAAGTGGTAAAGACCTACGTCTCGCATTAAATTTTAGAATGTCCTCTTAATTTATTCCAAAGCCTTTAACACTGTTCCCCTAGCATCACACAATCACCAACACTTTGCTAAGGGTGATCCATTCCGTGGAGAGAAAAAGAATTTAGTAAGACATGAAAATTTTAAAAATAAATAAATAAGTGATTCTCCCTCAGAAAATAAGACTCTTAGTTGGAACATTCCTTTGGCGCGCCACATAAACAGTTATCCTCCAGCCCTAAAATGAACACTAGTGAAATTAGGAAGTGTCTGAATTGCATGGCAGACTAAACAGCATAGGAGATAAAGATTAACACACACACACACACCCTGAGAAAAGGAAAGAGAAAGACTTTTTAGGTATGGACAATGAATCCCTCAAGTTGGCTAATTTCTAGAACCTTCATGAATGTTCCACACACTCAATATTTTACAAAAGTTAAGCTTTTCCCATCATGCATACATAGTTGTACGTGGCAATGAGATTCTCATGCCCAGCCACAAGATAAGGGGTGTTTACGGAAGGACTACAGAAGCATCTTGGATTCCTAAACTTCAGTGAAAGCGCTTTTGGCAGCTGCTCCCTGAGGTCCCCAGCCACTGAAGCTTACAACACCCTCCCCCGCAGAGATAGGATCACTCTGGCTCACTTCCTTCATGGTATTTTTCCTGCCCCCAGCACACAATGCCTTAGAAAGGAAATAGCAGAGCTGGCAGCTTGTCACTACCTGTCCCACGCCAGCCTCGGCGTGGGCTTTGTAGAGACAAGCAGCATGGCAGTCCCCTTCCTGTCTGGTACCTAGTCTTTCTTCATCCCTCTTCCAAATCTACTTTCTATCTGGGTCTTCTGGATGTGAGACCTATCTGGGCGCTAATTCATCCTGCAGAGGTTCTGTTGGAAGCTCCAACTCATGTTCTAAACATTCCTGTGCAAGTGTCCTCTCTTCTGTGCAGAGGTGTTCTGCATACAAAGGTGACCACCAGCACTTCCATCCACATAGCCCTGTGGTTTGCCATTTTTCCAGAGCAGAGCTAGGTCCATGAGCAGGCACTGAGACCCAAGAAAGGAGTCCTGCTGCATTGGAGAAAAGCCTTTCATCTGTGTTCTGCCATTTTGCAAGCCCCAGGTAAGCACCCACTCACAGAAAGGTCCTCAGCCACTGAATAAGGTGGTGGTGTTCAAAGGAGGAAAAGGTGTCATTGATAAGTTCTATCAACAGCTGTTTTATGATAGTTTGTGTTGGTGCCAGGTAAAATTTATTACCTTTTAAATAAGATCTAAAGCCAAGTGTTATAACTGTTTCAATCACCGATTGTTAAATGGAAATGAAAAAGAAGAAAAAACCCCAAAACACCTGGGGTAGTAATATTTCTACCAGACAAAAATAGATTTTAAAACAACGGCTATAACAAGAGACAAAGGACCCAGTGATTCCACTTCTGAGTATTTATCCGAAGAAACCCAAAACAGTAATTCAAAAAGACATGTGCATCCATGTGTTCATTGCAACACTATTTACAATGGCCAAGATATGGAAGCAACCTGAGTGTCCCTCAGTAGATGAATGTATATAGAAGAAGTGGTAGACATATACAGTGGAACACTACTCAACCATAAGAAAAGAATGAAATCTTACCATCTGCAACAACATGGATGGACCTAGAGGGTATCATTTTAAGTGAAATAAGTCAGAGAGAAAAAGACAAATACCATACGATTTCATTGTATGTGGAATAAAAAAAACACAAAATAAATGAACAAACAAATCAGAAAGAGACTTATAGAGACAGAGAACATTTTAATGGTTGCCAGAGGGGAGGAGGGTTAGTGGGCTGTGTGAAAAAGGGGAAGGGATTAAGATGTGCAAATTGCCAGTTATAAAAACAGTCGTGGGGAAATAAAGTACAGCATAGGGAATTTAGTCAATAATATTATAACAATTATGTATGGTGTCAGATGAGTACTAGATGTATTGGGGTGATCACTTTGTAAATTATATAAATGTCTGCCCACTATGTTGTACACCTGAAAATAATATAATATTGTATGTCAACTGTTATTGAAATTTTTTTAAAGGTATTGACTAAAAAGTCCAGGCAGAGTGTGGTGCATCACCAATTGTCTTTGTGTGGAAGGTGTGAGTGGCTAGCCATTCTTGTAGACCCCAAAGCAACAGAACTTAGGCACCACCCGCCATGAAAGCCGAGGCCTTGGGTGTTTCAGCACCCAGTTACTGCACTGCCCTCAGGAACCCCATCAATGTGCAGTAAACACAGGGTATACAGGCTCAGGAATGGGACATAATGAATGTGGGGGCAGTGCCTCCTGTTCTAATGATCAGACATCCCATCCCTGGCAGGATAGGACAGTCCAGCAGCTGGGGATGTGGGGAGCTGCCTCACTGCAGTCCCCATGCCCCAGGCTCCACAGGAAACACAGAGAAGCATGGCAATGTTAATGGCTAGGTGCTTACAGTGGGCCCATCATATGATTAATTCTGCCAGTCACCCAAAGAAGTAAGGACTATTACTCCATTCTACAGATGAGGAAACTGAGGCTAAGTGAGATGAGATGACTTATCTAATAAATGGCAGAGTCAACACTGAGAGCTCAATTGGGAAAAGCAAAGGCATTAAGTACCTATTAAGTCACAGTCAACATGGGTTACCCTCAATCTAGGATAGGTCTCTGGTATGCAAAGTTTGTGGTGGACTCTGCAGGGTTACCCCTCTAACTATAATGGAGGATTTGTCACCTGAAGGATTCATCTCCTGAATGGATCATCATTTAAGTCAAGGGTTGGCTATACTTTGGAAGATTGATTCAAACTACAGATATCCAGGCCACATCAGAAAACAGTCTGATTTAATTGGTTCATGTCATGGTGAGGTTTTTTTTTTTCTCAAGTCCTCAAAGGGATTCAAATATGCAGCCAGGATCTTGTTGCTCCTCAGGTGTATGGGACATATCCCTTAGTCAGCAGGGACACCTGTCACTCATTGCTCTCCTTCCCATCACCTGTGGACTAGAAATTGGAAGTAAGGGGGAGTCACTAAAGAGGTTCTGGGAAATTTGCAAAGGAAGTGAAGAGCGTCCATCTGTTTCCGGATGGGACAAGTCAACAGGTTCCGTGGGAGAGTAGGTTCAAGGAGAGTAGGCAAAGTCAGGAGACCACCCGGTTTAGAACAGGCAGGAAGCAGAGGGGAAAGAAGTTTTGGAATAAGGGCAGTGGTGGCACCATAAGCATCCCCTCTGCTTTTGCAAAGTTTTGGGCACCTCATGATAGAAGAGGGGGAATTTTAAAATTATGCCAGGGCCGGCCAAGTGGCGCGATGGTTAAGAACTGGCTTGGGACGCCAGAGGGCCCCGGTTCGGATCCCACATATGCGGGCCAGTGACACTGCCCTCTACAGCTAAG
>NW_017731411.1:2273247-2283156 GCF_001890085.2 Hipposideros armiger | reverse complement strand
AGAAGCCGGCGACTGATCTGCCTCACCCAGGAAGAGCACAATGATGGTGCCAACTTGGGCCAGTGAAGCAACATCCTCCACAACTAGACTGAAGAGCAAAAGGACAGCAACTTGTCTGTTCCCCTTCCCCCAACTCCCCAGCACTGTTCCCATCCCCCCAATTCCCCAATAAAAAAAAATCTTATAAAAAATAAATAAAATAAAATTATGCCAGCATTTTCTATTAATACTTCTAGGAGTGTGAATTTATAGAATTGTTCTAAGGCAATAAGTCACTCATGGGAGCACATTACTAAGGCACAAAAAATCATGTTAGTGGCCTCTCTTGGGTATGTAATAAATACCTGTTCTACTGGGAGATGAGTATTAGGGGACCTGGCAGCCTGCTGAGGGCTGCCCTTACTGAAATCCCTTGGTACATTGAGCTGGTTGCTTCAGGGGACAGATACATTTTATTAGGAGCTGTATTAGTTGCCTGTTGCTGCTGTAACAAATTATCACAAACTTAATGGACTAAAGCAGTACAACTTCATTTTCTTATAGTTCTGGAGGTCAGAAATCTAAAATGAATTGGCAACAACACATGTTCCTTTGGGAGATTATAGGGGAAAAGGCATTTCTTTGCCTTTCCCAGGTTCTAGAGGGTACTGTTCCTTGGCTCACGGCCCCACCCACTCCAACAAGTTAACAGGCTCTGTGGGATAGAGAATAGGTTTCTATTGTCTTATCTCTGACCCACCTGACTCCCTCTCATAAGGATACTTGGGCCAACCTGGATAACTCAGGATAATCTCCCCAAATGAAGATTATTAACTTAACCACATCTGCAAAGTCTTTTTCATCGTGTAAGGTCACATAGCCACAAGTTTGGGGGACCATCATGTAGACACCTTTGGGGGCCATTGTTCTGCCTACCATAGGAGCTCACTGGGAGGAAATGGATCAGGATACCTAACATTTTGATATTCGATGTTACCAGAGTCTCACTCATGGATTGTATTGGTCCCAAATAATTCCACTGCCAGCAAATCAAGCCGGGGACCCACAGGGCAAGGCCCTTGGAGGAAGGGGTGTCTGCCTGGGTGGCCTAGAAGTGCTCCTAAGGCACGGGCTGCACCAGGAGCCTGTAGACCTGCCCACCCTGGCACAGGATCATGCTTTGGGGCCAACATTCTGGGATATGGAACAAAAAAGGCAATTTAGGTGAACCCATCTGGGGTTCATTAGGGAGGTCTTCCAACATGGACGTCCCTGACACCCTGGACCTGCCTCTTCCAGAGGGCTATGACCTGTCTGCCTGAGTGGCTCCGTGAGGGCTGGTCAGACTTTCCTTAGGGGGAAGAAGGAAGGACTCATGAGGAGAGACATGGCATCCTGCTAATATGTGCAGACAGCACATGTACAACTTCCTGGAGAAATACTGCATTGTCGGAAAAGTCATGACACATTTTTGCAACAAAAAACATAGAAAAACACATCATGACTTTTCCGACAACCCAATAAAAGACTCAGCCATATTGGCACCCTAGGGTGGTGATGATATTAGACCACAACCTAGTGCTCTGAAATCTGCCTGGCGAAGGCAGGCACCGGGTGAGAGGACACTGCTCTCTCTAAGTTTAATGGGCACACACATCCCCTGGGGAGACTTGTCAAGATGCAGACTGCGATTGACTGAATCTGGGGTGGGGCCTGAGATTTGCATTTCTAATTAGCTCCTAGGGGTTGCTTGTGCTGCTTGTCCTGAGCTGACTAAGTAGCAAGGGCTTGGAGCAGGGCTGGCTTTATGGGCCTGTGACTGTGTAGGACACTGTGCTGGGTTTAATGCTCTGCTGCTGCCATTTTGAAATTCTTAATTCATTTTTTAACAAGGGACCTCACATTTTCATTTTGCATCTACAAATTATGTATTGGTCTTGATTTAGCATCAGAGCTGGGTTCTACTGGTGACTCTGCCCCTCACTAGCGCCATGTGCTAGAGAAAAGCCCTTTGTTTCCATGCTCATTTCCTTGGAGTATAGATAAGGCTAATGGTAGTTACTGGGAGGGTGAGAGGAGATATGTAAAACCCAGGCTGGGGGTCTACATGTGATGACAAGCAGCTGCTGAAATGACCCATGTAGCTACTATTACCACTACTAGCAACTGTTGAGTGCTAATTTGTGTCAATACAGACATACTTCTTTTTTTTTTATTCACTTCATTTTACTGTACTTCACAGATATTGCTTTTTTTTACAAATTGAAGGTCTGTGGCAACCCTGCATGGAACAAGACAATTGGTGCCATTTTTCCAACAGCTTTGACTCACTTCATGTCTCTGTGTCACACTTTGGTAACTGTCCCAATATTCCAAATGTTTTCATTATTATTATGTTTGTTATGGTGGTCTGTGATCCGTGATCTTTGATGTTACTACTGTAATTGTTTGGGGGCACCACGAATTGCTCTCATCTAAGACAGCAAACTTAATAAATGTGTATGTGTTCTGACTGCTCTGTGGACCGGCCATTCCCTGTCTTTGGGCCTTCCTATTCCCTAAGACACAACAATATTATTATTGGAGATTGTCAAAATGACAACCAAGTGTCTAGAATATTACATAAAATTAGTTAATAACATAGTGGCAGGGTTTGAAAGGATTGAGTGAAATTTTGAAAGACATTCTACTGTGGGAAAAATGCTATCAAACAGCACTCATGCTAGAGAAAAATTGTTCGTGAAAGGAAGAGCCAATCTATGTGGCAAACATCATTGTTGTCTTAATTAAGAAATTGCCACAGCCACCCCAACCTTCAGCAACCTCCACCCTGATCAGTCAGCCGCCATCATCATTGAGGCGAGACCCTCCACCAGCAAAAAGATTACTACTTGCTGAAGGCTCCGATGATAGATAGCAGTTTTTTAGCAATGATGTATTTTTAAATTAAGGTACGTATACTGTTTTTTTAGATAATGCTATTGCACACTTAATAGACTACAGTATAGTGTAACCATAGCTTTTATATGCACTGGGAAACAGAAATTCTCATGACTCGCTTTATTGCAATATTCGCTTTATTGAAGTGGTCTGGAACCGAATGTGCAATATTGCTGAGGTATGCTTATACTACACTATTAGTATTTCTTTTTTTTTTTTTTTGGCTACTTAATTCTTAGCAATCATTTCCTCTTTAATCTCTTTAATTGGTATGAAATCCTTGTGGTTACCTTTGTTTTAATGCTGATCTGGCGCCATTGCAAGCTTAAAGGAAATAGGAAGGATTTTTCCAAGTCAAGCTATGTAACCCTGAGGCCAGCTATTTCCTCATAACAGTGTCAACCTCAATTCTTTCTAGACGTGAGTCTCACGCAAATCCTTACAAGGCTGGCTGGTCGCACCATCAAATGTCATAAGTTTCCCCTGAAATCTGCTGTCTGTGGAATGACACTCTCTAGCCAGGTAACAAAAAAGGTTTAGGCAAAAGGGTTTGTCAGAAGGTCCAAGGTAAAAAATAAAGATGTGTGTGATAAGTTAGTATTTTCCTGTATGAAACAAGAACTACCAAATAAAGCGTCTGATTGAGTATAGCTGTAAGTGCAAAGGATAGGGTCAACAATCTCCCAAAGCCACAAATAGGTTAAATCCAATGCCTTGATATGATTCACCTCTTTGGTATAGCGTCACCTGGTTCTTGCTCAGTTCTGGCTTACTTGGAGCGAGGTGTCCGAAGGAAACCCATATCTCTTGGTGCTCCCCTCCCCATTAGTACAACACAGCCTTCAGTGAAACAGTCCTCTCAGCTGCTTCCAAAGGAAGAGCAAATTGGAGGTTTGATGTAGACACCTGACATTTTAGCACAATTATTCTCAATCCTGGCTGCAGCCTAACATCACCAGGGGCACTGTTAAAGCATACCAGTGCCTGGGCCCCACCTGAAAAGAGTTTGATTCAATGGGTTAGGGAAGGTCCAGGCATTAGCACCTGTTAGAAGTCCCCCAGGTGAGTCTAATATGCAGCGAGGTTTTTAAAAAATGAGGTTATTTTAACCCGAGCTAATTAGTACAAGGATCAGAGTGTGGTGGCTAAGAGCACAAGTGCTGAGTACACAGTGCCTCAGTTCCAATTCCTGGGCTGCCTCTTCCCGGTTGTGTGGCTTCAGCTATTTACTGAACTCTGTGCCATGATTTCTCCATCTTGTGAAATGGGAGAAAGAGCTGTCCCTCCTTCATAGAGCTACTGTGAGAATTCAACGAGATTTCCTATGTTAAAGCACATGGTAGGTATTATGCAAGCTTTCAATAATTAAATATACTTTACACATGGTAAAGCATAATACGTGATTTATAAGAAAGTGTATTATTATCTTAAAGTATTTTTGCTTAGATTAAATGATTTAAAAGTTTTGTGAGGTGTGAGGTTTAACTTATTTTCTGATTCTAATTTTAAAGCCTGTTTTGGACTAGTTTTCCATCTTTTTCTTGTCTCCAGTTTGCCTGTGTTGGTAGAGAACCAAAAAAAAGACATCAGATTTTTTTCAAATCTTCTGTACAGGCTGTATCGCTAGCAGGTCTGTCCAATTGCAGCTAATTAGCAAATGTATATTTTTCTTTTGCGCAAAAGTGTATAGAAAAGCTTCTCATCATTAGCAAGGCTTAAGTTCCCAGGACTGTGATCCTTGCAGAGAATTCACGCTGGTAGAAGCAGCAGGATGATGTTGGGCTGGGAATCAGGTTCCTGCATCTAGAGCTGGCTCTAGGGAATGTCTATAAAACAAAGAGATAAAGCTAGTGACTCCAGAGCAGCAAATTCTCAAAGTGTGGTCCCCGCGCCAGCAGCATCTGCATGCCCTGGGAACTTGTTAGAAATGCATATCTGAGGCCCCACCCCAGACCTGCTGAATCCGAAACTTTTGCTGGATGGGGCCCAGCTGTCTGTGTCTGACTCTGGTGCTGCTAAAATGTGAGAAGCGTGCTTTAGTACATTTTCTCCAGATCTAAAATACACAGTTCTGTTTTTTCCAGTAAATTAAAATGAGACATTCTCTATAACAATTCCCACCAAATTCTCATCTTTCACTTTTGAAAACCTATTTTTTCAAAAGCTGTGGCATAAACTGAAACTACTGCAATGTTAATTAGAAGTATTAGTCAATGATTTATCTGATTGAGGTGCTTTGGAAATACCTAGTTTAGTTTGTTTATTGTTAGTGCTTCTCTTGGTCAAAGGGGCTAAACTGTATATTTATACCATAGGCATTTCCTTTCTATTATGAATGTGTTTTATTTACTTGTCTTTTTCCCCTTTTAGCTGTTTTTACTATTTTTGAGTGATTTATGCCATATCACCATAATGTTATGTTTTACTGATTTCTTTCAATTATAAGTTCACAGTAAGAGATTTGAAATAACATTTTACCTATATGATAAGCACCTGTAAGTACTCAATTGCTAAAAAAAATTTTGTGAGATGTATTTGCTTAGTATGAGCTGTGCACTGACATTTATTTTTATGATTTCTTTTGCTGGAATTTGTCTATTTTCCTCGCAAAATAAAATCAAACAAGTAGTCATAAAAACAATGAGCCTTATACAGTGTTTTCAAATATACTATGATTTCCTTTTTCTAAGGCATAAGAAGTATAAATCTTTTTTATAAAAAGACAAATATCAGGGAAAATATCAAGAAGTAATAACTATTAAATTATATATTTTCCCCCCCGGTTTATTCAGGAAAAAAAAAGAAACAAAACCACCACAGCAGTGCGGGTATACACACCTCCAACAGGGGCACCAGCCAGTCGGCCACGTGAAGAAGAACAGCGCCAGTTCCAAGATGGCTATTCTATTTATTAGCATCCCTCCCCTGGAAGTTACCACAAAGTTTAACAGGAAGTCAGGACTAGTGAGTTAACAAGGGGCCCAGCTCCTCCACCCATAGTCCTCCTGGCTCTATGGTTAAGCATCTTAAGATGCCAGTTCACTTTTATAAATTATATTCTTATAGTTACAATTCTAGTACTCACTGCAATGTTTTGGTATTATGATTTCCTTAAAGAAAATGAAAAAAAAAATAGTTACTGTACTACCACCCTAATGAATTCTGAAATTTAAGTAAAAGTCAACCTTCTTTTAAAAAAATTAGTTAATAGGATATTTTATACAAATACTATCCAGATTGATGTAAAGTTAAAATTTTTGAGTTTTGTGGCTTCTATCAATATGGTTTCCTTTGCAATTCCTCAATGTAGACTATTTAAATAGGAAAGATTTATGAGCCTAGACGTTTAACTATGGAAGGTGCTTTCACATAACAAGAAACTGATTTCTTTATTCTGAGCAAAGCTACACATAGAAGTTTAATTTCATTGTTTCCAAATGATTCTGTGATTTTTGACAAAACTACATAGTCCCTTAGTCAGTATTCTCCAGTGATGGATGATACCACTTTATATATGTGTAAAGTTTTACAGTTTTCAAAACCCTCTCATGTGGATACACTGAACAGTCTGGGGAGATATGGCAGGATGGGTATTACTATTCCTTTTTCCTATATGAGGAGACTGAGATGATAAAAGTTCACGCCTTTCTTCAGAACTGGGGCTGCAGCTGGGCCTTCTGACTCTGACAGGGACTTCTGCTTTCTACAACTCCTATTACGTCAGTACATTCCATCTCACTTAGAAGCCGCTCCCTGAAGCGTCATGAAGTGTCACAGGACAGAAGGCAATGACTCCACCAAAAAGTTCATCCATCAATTGAGAATCAAGAATGAGAAACTCTTCTGAACTGGCTGCAAACTTCTGTTACTACATACAGAGTAGTTTTTTCTATCCACATATAAACATAAGCAAATGGTCTCTGATTCACTAATTTAAAAATCCTGAAGAAAAGTGAACCTCTGGATTTTGGTGAAATGTTCCAGATATGGTTTTAAAGTTTTCATAACATTTCCTGATTCTTTTTGAGGTTCATGTGAAAGGAGGGAAGAACCCTAGGCAAAGTTATTGGGGATCAGGGTGGAAATCGGAGTGCGAGTCAGGAGGTCTCGAAGAGAGCAAGTTCTCTCTCATATGCCCAGAGTCTATAGAAATGTGATAGGAAAGTGAATGGATAGAGCACGAGCTTACAATGGAGGTTCATAGTCAGTGAGTGGAGAGCGTGTTTGCATTTGCATTAGGCATTTTCCCAAATGTCAGATTGCTATCCTTTAAAGATAGATGGCGAAACGTTATGATTAAGACCCCAAGTTTTGGAGTCAGACTGCTGGGTGCAAAATGTAACTGTAACACATACTTGCTGTGTGTTTGGGGCAAGTTACTCTGTGTGGGTCTTCATCTTTCCAGTGAGGAGAAGACCCAGGGGTGTGCTGGAGTCAGCTTGCACTTGCCCATGAGAGCCTGTTTTGCACATCTTTTCCTACATGAGCATTTGGTGATATAATATTGGTAGCTTGGAATTGGCCATGGTGGGAGTATTTCCACTGTGGAAACTGGCAAAGCTACAAAGTACAGCCTTTTTTCTGTTTATATATTTATATATAAATATATATGCAGAGCTGGTGTTCAACATTTACCAGCACTGGAAATATCTTTCCACAATGATTGACAGCATTAATTGAAATAAGTTATATCATTGACTGGCATAGTGGCTGGAACATGGGGGGAATTCAATTCATGGGAGCTGCTGATTTTAATAATCGTAGAAATAGTGACAATAATAATCCCTTCCTTTTCCTTTTAGGCCGTCTTAGGGTCAGACACCAGCTCCATATCAGTGTCATGTGGGATAAATTCACTTTATCTCTAAATCTTACTATATCAATTTATCTGGACTACAGTTCTTTCCAGAGGGTTGTGAGATACCAATTCCTTGTCTGTCTTTGCTCCCTTCAGAATCCCTTTATATCTCCCTGGATGTCCAGAAATTTCTCCCTATTGTACTTTTAATAAGGGCATCCCTGAGAGCATACTCAAAATTCCCAAAACCCATCCCATAACTTTGTGTGGACTATTTGGACCTGATGCCACAGCTTCTGGTTTTTGGCTTTTGTACCAATGGATCACATTAAGGTAAAGCTATGAACTTCCCCAGGGTATTTCCTGGGGTTTGTCCTCATTTAGATTTAAATGATTCTGTTTCCAAGTGGCTGAGGTATACTAAACATAGGCGAGATGAGTAACTCTTTCTCTCCCACCCAGTTCAGTAAAGAAAGTTCATAAGCTGTTCAGAAAATCCCAAGGAGTCAAATTATGGATGATAGAAATGTACCACCAATTCCCAGAAGTCCAAGAGGATTCCCTGGTATGTCAGAGTGGGAAGGGACCCTTAGAGTGATCTCATATAATCCTCTCCTTTCACAAATGAGGAAAGAGGTGCCTGAGACTTACGTCACCTGCCTAAGGGTGCACAGCTGGGGTAAGGCTCCAGCAGAAGGGACACTTGGGTCTCTTTGTACTACACACTGTGTGAAGAGTGCTAATCCATTTCTGGAAACTCAAGAGTATTGACATCAAAGCAAATCCTGTCTGACCTCAGGGGTTATCTTCTGCAAACATCTACTAATTGGTTTTGCCAACCTGAGACTTTTATGGTCTTTCCCTCTAATTTCCCTTGTACAGTGTATTTCTTCCTCGATAAAAATATCCATCTTCCCTCCCTGTCACATGGATACACTCTCATGGCCCCTCCTTTTAGCTCCCCCCTCCACGGAGGATATAAAGCTTTCAGCTTCACCAGTGACAAGAGCCAGGCGGACTGCTCTTGTTTTGCGTTTTCCATTTCGGGAGATGTGTGGGTGTCCTGCAGGTTGGCTCTCACTGGAGGTTAATGAACCAGATAGAGGACTCGGTGTTGAATCTGCAAGTCTTATGGGGCTGGAGTCCTTATCAGAATGGACCCCTGCCTCCCTCTTACCACCTATTCTTCTGTCTATGTGTATAGTCCAGAAGGCAATGGGTGACAAGTTCTCAGCACCTTCCAGCAATTTTGAAACAAGATGGGGCAATGGTTTTTCATTCTTGAGTGACTTGATTATAAAACTACTCACCTCTCAAGAAATTCTCATTGGGCTAAAATGGCCTCCCTATCAATGTGAGTTGATTTTCCTTCCTTTCAATGAGTAAACATTAATTTAAAAACAAAACAAAACAAAAGAAAGCAATGTGGTGTTGACTTGTGTGCAGGGATAGCGAGTACCCAAGTCCTTTTACAAATACGGTCAAAGCCAGAAGTTCCCCAACTTGAGCACCTGTCACACTCAAATGGTGGGCTTAGGAAAACTCAGATTTCTGGGTTCCACCCCCACAATTTTTTTCTTCTTTTATTGAGATATAATTGACATATAACATCACATTGGTTTTAACGCTATGTAACATAATGAGTTGATATTTGTATATATTGCAAAATTATCACCATAGGTCTGGTTAGCATCCATCACCACGCATAATTACAATTTTTTTTCTCATAGTAACAACTTTTAAGATCTCCTCTCTTAGCAACTTTCAAATATACAATTCAGTATTGTTAAGTATAGTCACCATGCTGTACATTATATCCTCATGATTTGTTTATTTCATAACTAGATTTTTCAGAATCTCTGAGTAGCAGAGAGTCTAAGGTGGGGTCCAAGACTCTAAAGTCTTGTAAGTGCCCAGGTGATGCTGCTGCTGCTGGTCCAGGGATTGCACTCTGAGAACCACTACTCTAAAGCACAGGGGCCAAGTTTACTTCCTGGCACTTATTGGCCTTCCCAGATATTGAGCCTGTGCACTTGGTCTCTTGTAGGAATGAGCTTATGTGATTGAGCTTATTAGCCAGACTCAGGACACACAGCACAGCCAGACCCAATTTCCGAATAAGTGGCATGCTTCTGAATGTACACAAGGGCTGTGGCTGTGAATGAATTTTTTTTTTTTTTTTTTTTTTTTTT
>NW_017731411.1:2265306-2270098 GCF_001890085.2 Hipposideros armiger | reverse complement strand
ATATATATATATATATATATATATATATATATATATATATATATATATATATATATACATAGCTTCATTATGCATAGTATTAATATATGAGTTGGAGTAATGAAATGTTTACCCCTCCACATGGCTGATAAGTTTTAGCTAGTAAATTATAACCAGTTTGGAGACCAACCTGGCAATATACATAAATTTGAAATGGACATGCTCATTGACCCAGTGATTCTACATTACATAATTTAGGTTGTACATGGGTTCAGAGATATACTAGAATGTTTATCACCACATTGCTTGCCATAGCAAAATATAGGAGACAGTCCATGATAAGGGGACTGGGCAAATAAATATGTTATACCTGTTTGCAGCCACACAAAAGAAGGAGGTTGATATTTATAAACTTATATATAAAAATATCTACAGTCTTTAAGCAAAAAATAAAAATCAAGCTGCCATACGTTATATACAGTACAGTTCCAATTTGTAGAAAATGGAAAATACTATGGCTATTATTTAAAACAATAACATCCATATATTAAATGGATAATAATGTATATAGGTTTGACTGTAAATGGACAATTTTATATATATATATATGTTCTACTGTATACAAAAATTATTTCTGGGAGGCTAAGTTGGCTACAGTAATTACTTCTGGGAAAGGAACTAAGGAAACCCATATATAAGAAACTTTCTTTCCTTTGTGGTCTAATTTTTTTCTAGATGCAATATTAATTTTTAATTAGAAGAAGCTAATCAAGGAAATCTATATTGAATAATGAGCCACTGAGATTTTTTAAAAATTAGGGATGAGTCATAAACCTCCCAAAGGCAGATATTATCTGTTATTAAAGCATTCTTTGCATGTCTCCTGTCTAGGAGCTATAACTGCTCCTGTTATCTATACACAGAAATTAATATATGCAACATGATCTCAACTAGCAAAAAAAATACACACATATGCACAGACACACTCTCTCAAACTTGGCAAAATTTTTATAAAAAGGGTGTACATAAACATACCAAAATGTTTAGTCAGGGAATTATCTCTGTGTTGTAGATATATGAGTTATTATTTTATTCTCCTTTTTTCACATTTGATGATTAGCATATATTACTTTTATAAAGAAAAAATATATTTTTAAAATTACTGATGTAACTGAGATATCTATTAGATGACGTAAGTTATACTTGAAAAATATATACAAAATATATTTTAAAGATAATGGAAATACACCAGAAGTATTAATAGTACATAGCTCTTTTTACAGAACTTTGTCTTTTTTGTGTTTTCCAAATTTTCTGTGATGAGCATTATTATGCTTTAAATGGAAAATATTCTTAATGCTAGACATAAAAATTGGGGAGAAAATCTCTCTAATATATAGATTTAAAATAAAATGTTCAGATTCATGCACGAGATCTGACACTTAAGTTCAAGAACTTGTTGCAATGATGTTGCTAGCCTTTTTTGATATCACAGGGATTATTCTTTATAAATTTGTACCAATTGGACAACAGTTAACCAAGTTTACTATTTTGGAAGTGCTGAAAGGGCTGCATGGAAAAATTAGATGACCTGAACTTTTCGCCAACAATTCATGGCTCTTGCATCACAACAATGCACCAGCTCACATGGCACTGTCTGTGAGGGAGTTTTTAACCAGTAAACAAACAACTGTTTTGGCACACTCTCCCTACTCACCTGATCTAACCCNTGCTCAGCTCGGGCTGACTCGAACCGCTGTTGCTCAGAGCTCAAACTCTTGAGCGAGCTCTTAACCAACTGAGCCACTCAGCCGGCCCTATGAATGAATTTGAGAGAGTAATTTGCAGCCCAGCCCTGACCCGAGGAGGCAGCATGGTCTGTCAGGGTCAGATCCCTGGGTGAGAGAAGGGCTTTCATTTGTGAGGATTCCATGGCAAGAGCAATGTTTTATTCCAGGTCATTTAGTTTCTGCCTAAAAGAGTGTCCCCAGGGAGTAAGCTGACTGTGAACTTTCCAGAGAATCTGTGCTACTTATATATTCAGCAAGGAGAGGTAGGAATCAGAGCTGCTTAAATTATGGGTAACATTTTTTAGTGGAAAGTTTGTGGTTTTCTGAGTCAAATAACTAGAGTTTATGTCAGAGCTCCACCACTTACCAGCCATGTGGCTTAAAGCAATCACTTTACCCCTTCAAGCCTCCTTGTATAAAAAAAGGAACTCAACATCATCAGTATTGAAGAGAGGGTTGGCAATTATGTATATAATGAAGTTCACATGGAAGGAGCAGGTCTGAGGTGAACCTCGGGAAGCCTGTCACACAAGGTAAGATTATGAGCAAGAAAGCCAGTAGTGAGTGGGTGTGTAGCCTCACCTGGGTCCAGCATTCCTGCTCGGTTTGGGGCCTTTTGGCCACTGTTTAGCACAGCAACCTGGCCAAGGAATCCACTCACACTACATGCAGCTTGCACTAGTGGATTCTGAGAAAGTCTGTGCACCACATATCCTGAAACAACCGTAAGTGTACACTCTCCTGAGAAAGACAAATCAATGTGTGGGCGCGCGCACACACACACACACACACACACACACACACACACCAAAACAAACAAACAAACAAAATACAAAAGCTGCCACTGTTCATGGTCCCTTCTTTAATAACTCAGTATTTGTTAACACCTGTCTATTACCTTTTTCTGATAAATGGGTCAGGCCCGTAAATTTATCAATGTGACTTTTCATCATCTCTCAGGCAACTCCATTCCTGTAAAGTTCATTCTTACACTGGTAAGTGGTAAGCATTCAATACGTAGTAATTTTATATTTTCATTATTATAAGAATAAAAAGAAATTAACATGGCAGTCATCTCCTCCTTCTCTAGGGGATTTCTCTAAATCAGTCCACACACAATTCACTGAAATGTTGTGGCACTGGACACAGTGGGAAAATATTAATAAATGTCAGGGGACCCAGGACTTGAAGACATAGCAGAGAGTGACTTGTTGCTCAAAATGTTATGATTGGGGAACTTACGTGACACACAGGACTTCTCCCTTAAGTCTTGTCTGGCATCATAAAGAGGCAGAAGAGGGACTAAATGAGGAAATGCCCAAGCACTCTCTTTGTAAGAGCAGTGGTTTAGTCAAGGTTCCCTAAAGAAACAGAACCAATAGGATTGATTGGTGGGTTGATTGTAAGGAATTGGCTCATGTGATTATGGAGGCTGAGAAGTCCCAAGACCTAGGATTGCTGATGGTGCAGTGTATGAAGCTATCATCCCCTAGGAACAAAATGAAATCTGTATTAGTTATCTTTTGCTGAATAACAATTTGCTCAAGATTTAATGCAACAGTAAACATATTTTCTCACAGTTTTTCTATGGGTCAGGAATCCAGGAACAGCTTAGCTGAGTGACTTTATTTCAATATCTCCCATGAAGTTGCAGTCAAGCTGTCAACCAGAGCTGCAGTCTTCTGAAGGCTTGACTGAGGCTAGAGGATTCTCTCTAAATGAGTTCTCACATGGCAGGAGGCCTCAATTCCTTGCCAAGTGGTCCTCTCCATAGGGCCGCATGGTTGTCCTCAGGTGATCAGGTTTCTCACAAAACAAGCAATCAAGATAATACAACAGAAGATGTAAAATGTTTTGTCTAATAAGTAACACTCTCTTTTCTGCAATAGCCTACTGGTTACATAGATCAGTCCTATTCAATATGAGAAGGTACTACACAGGAGCATGAAACCAGGAGATGGATATAATTGGGAGTTACCCTGGAGGTAATCACTTATAAATCACTTTATAATTATGTATAAAGATTGTTCCTGAAAAAAATAGAGCAAAAATTAAGTAACCTGTTATATCTTACTCTGGCTCTACCTATTGTTTCTCCAAATAATGGTGTACAAACAACTATCTCCATGTGTATCCAAGAAAAAATCAGCCAGCCCAAATATGCTATAATACTGGGATTCTCATAGTGGAAAGGGGAAGACAGGAGGATCAGAATCAGAGCAGGATATGTGACCACAGAGGGAGAAATCAGGGTGATGCTCGGGGATGAGCCAAGGCCTACCGGAAGTCCCCTGAAGCTGGAGGATGCCAGGAAAGGATTCTCCCGCCAGAGCCTCCAGAAGGAATGAAGGCCTGATAATGTTTTAGACTTCTGACCTTCTGAACTGTAAGGGAATACATTTGTATTGCTTACAGCCACTAAATTTGTGATAATTTGTTATAATAGCAATAGGAAACTAATACAATAATTATATCAGTGGCTACAAGATGAATACTTTCTAATAATGGTTAAAGAATATGTTAACCATTTGGGAAAAAAAGGATTATTATAGGAGCAGAAGAAAAAAATGAGATATTTAAAAAATAATCTTGATATACTGAAGGAGGCCTTTTTAAGCAAAATGAAGTCCATAAGCTTTGAAATATAAATCAATATAATTGGACATATAACAAGTAATGTTCATGAGTGAAAAAATTACCAAAGACAAAGTCCTAAGGCAATCCACTTCTACAAAGAATTATTCCAACAAATATCACAAAAGCTTAATTTTCTAACTACATAATGAATTCTTACAATTATTACAAGACAAAGTTATCAACCTTTCAATAGAAAAAAAATAGGGAAAATGTGTAAATAAGAAATTGACAAAAAAAGAAAGACTTGGCTGGTAGACAGATGAAAAGATAATTATTCTTAATTAAACATAATTTAAAAATTCCATTTTAAAAATGATAAACCATTTTCTACCCAAGGTGACAAATACACACACACACACACACACACACACACACACACACACACA
>NW_017731411.1:2253567-2263661 GCF_001890085.2 Hipposideros armiger | reverse complement strand
ATGACTTCTTTCTTTACCCAAAGATAAAGGAAATATTGAAAGGAAGACATTTTGATGACATTCAGGACATCAAGGGTAATACAATGACAACTGTGATGGCCATTCCAAAAAACGAGTTCCAAAATTGCTTTGAAGGGTGAACTAGGCACTGGCATTGGTGCATAGCTTCCCAAGGGGAGTACTTAGAAGGTGACCATAGTGATATTCAGCAATGAGGTATGTAGCTGTTTTTCTAGTATGAGTTTGGGAACTTAATTGTCTGACCTTGCAGGCTTCCTCTGATTAAACTAAGTAAAAACTCTTTTATATTTGGTGGAATCATTTTTCAGAAAGTAAGAGGAAAATATATTGAGTAAGTGACTGTTTGAAACCTGATAAGAAAGCATTCATCAGAAAAACAATCTATATAATATTATTGGAGAGCATCTTTATACTTTGAGCTATAAGGGAAAAAAATTAGAGAGTTTTCTGCTTTGTGCCTCGTATTGGTTGCAATTTAAATACATGGTTTAGTAAACACCTAAAGAAATATTAGAAGATAGAAAACCAAAACTGTCACAAATAGAAGACCAAAACTTTGTAATTCTCACTGGAAATGATTACAAAAAGAGCTCTGATGGGGGCTCCTGGGCAAAGGTGTAGGGTTGATGCGAAAGACAGCAAGAGAACTGAACCATTCAAAACCCAAGTAAGGGAAGAACAGTCCTGGTTTTATATTTGAGAGGGAGGGAAAAAGAAAGACAACAGTTGGGCAAAGCACAATCCAATAATCGTTAAAATATTGTAAAAGAAGATACTAATTCACATGCTTTCATTTCTTTAAACTTTGTTAAATAGCATGTCTATTAATTTACATAATTATTAAAACAATTAGCCATAATCAGTCTTTTTATGGAAGGCGTGTGCCAGTGCAGTGTCACTGCTAGATTTTTCAGAGCCACATAAACATTTGTTGATGATCCTAACTTTACTGACTTACTTGGCAACTGCAGGAATATCACATCCGGATGAGAATGGAGAAGAAGGGATGAGGTACAGATGATAAAGAGCTTCTAGAAGCCATATGAAATCGTATAAAGATATGATTATTAGACTGACATGCTTCAGGGGGAAATGGAAAATAATGACACCACTTTTTGGCAAAAAAAATCTTTTATTATACAATATGGGAAAGAACAAAGAGTGGCATAACAAACATACTCGTAGATACCCAATACCCAAATTTAACAAATGTCAACATTTGGTCACATTTGTTTCATGTTATTACTTTTAAGAAATAAAATGTTATAAATACGTTTGGAGGCCCCACTGTACTTTTCTCCTGTGCCATTTCCCATCCCTCCCTCACCAGATGTAACCACTCCCTTTCTCATTCACGTTACTGTATAGGTAAATACCCATAAATAATAACACTGTTGTGTGGGAATTTTAAATATCTATAAAAATGTCATATTGTATTTATCCTCCCACACAATGTTTTCTCCATCTCACACTATGTTTATAGGACTTAAATCAGGTTGCTACATGAAGATTAAGTTCATTCATTTCAACAACTTTGAAGTATTCTGTGGATACAACACAATTTATCAATTCTTCCATTGTTGTATATTGAGGTCTTTTCTCTTTTTGCTGTAACAATGCTGCCATGTATATTCTTTTCTCTATCTGCACATGAACCTGCTCTAGAGTTTCTTAGGTAGTGAAATTACCGAGTCTTCAGGATTATAGAGCTTTGGTCTTAATAGACATTGTCAAATTATTCTTCAAATTTATAAAGTATTTATAAATTTTTACAAATTTATGAAGTATTTCCATCAGCAAGGTATCAGGGTTTGTGTTTTTCCACGTCCTAGTCAATTTAGAACTTCAAAATTTGTAAGTTTTGCCATTCCATTGGGAGTGAGATAAGACATCAATTTTGTTTGTTCTATCATTTTCCTGGCTAAAAGCAACATTAGCATTTTCATATATTTATTGATCATTCAGGTTTCCTTTTATGTTATGTGTCCATTTATGTTTTTATTGTTTGTATTCTTTATTTCTAGAATTTAAAATATATTTTCTAGACACTAATTCTTTGTCAGTTATATGAGTTGAAATATATTTGCACAATCTGTAAACAGTGTAAATTTGTTCACATTATATTTCTTTTGCCTATTATTATTTGGAAATATTTTCATTTAAATTTAATCAAATTCATAAAAATATTTTCTTTCATGGCTTGCATTATTTTCTTTCACTCAAGGAATCCTTCCCTATTCTAAGTCATGATGATATTTTCTTACACTTCCTTCTAAAGGTTTTTATAGTTCAGATTTTCATGTTTTGTTCATCTATTCAACTTCAATTTAATTTTGTGCATGGTGTGAAGTAGAGAACTAATTTCATTTTCTTCCTAATGAATAACCAATATTTTTGTGCTCCTTAATGAATCGAACATCATTTTCTTACCAATTTGTTATGCTGTCCATCTGTCTTTTATCACATTTTCATGTGTGGTTTCTAAGATCTCTACTCTATCCCACTATTTCATCTACTCTTAGATTACTACCATGACCTTATTAATTTAGTTTTATTATAAATCTTAATAAATGGAAAGGCAGTTTTCTCTCCTACATCTTCTAAATGCTTTGCTGGTTGTGTTGCTTTGTCTGTCCATATGCATCTTGACATCGGCTTCCTAATTTAGTGAAAGATTATTTTTGACATTTGACTTGAATTGCATTGAATTTATGGACTAATTTGGAGAATTAATCACCACACACCACCATACATTTCAAAATGTTTATCTATCTCAAACCATTCATTTAACAACTATTACTGAGTGCCTGCCACATGCCAGGCATGGTTCTAGGCATTAGTTCTACAGCAGTGAAAACAAAGTGAACCAAAATGTTTCTTTTGTGAAGCATACATAAAGCAGTGACCAAATGGCATAGATCGCATCAAGTGGTAGCTGCTACGGAGGCGGCACAGCAGGGAAGGAGTCCGGGTAGTGAGAGCTGGGGCAGGGTGAGGTATATTTTTAATTAGGTCAGTTTATTTGACAGGGTTTAGTCAGGAAAACAAAATTTATTCTAGGTGTCTCAATAAAGAACACTTATTCATCAAATCTGATAGGAAAGCTGGGGAGTCAGACAGGAAATGGTGAGGCAACCCAGAAGTTAGCAACAGCTGAAAGCTTCTATCTCCGCTGAGGAAATACATGACACATGCCCAGTACACCCTTACTCCCTGTCAGTTCAGTGTGAGGAGCCCAAATAGTCTCAACTGCTAATTTGATGGGGCCGTTGCTTGTCACCTGTGCAGAGAGTCCTCTGTTATAAAATAAGAACATTCAACAAGAAAAGTCCAAGTTTTTAGGAATACGAAAGCAAAATTACTGTGAGTGGGTCATTAGGTGTAACGATGACTTCAACTTCATGTTTCCTGGACTTGTCATTCTGGCTGCTGGAGAAACGGCACTATATATTGGTGGCTATTTCAAAATGTATGCCACATCCTGACAGGGCAGCACTCTGTTCTCTCAGGGTGTTTTTTCCCAGCTGGCCTTGTAGCAGAGGACATCAATCAGGATCCAATCAGGAGACAGAAACTATCGAACAATTTGAACAAAGAAGATAAGTTGACTATAAAGCATTGTGGACTATCACAGGGAGTTGAAATAATGTGGGATTGGCTGGTAAGAAGTGATGAGAACTATAAATAATATAGAAACAAAACATGTAAGGAATAGCCTGTACTCGAATTGAATTCGGAGCTGAGAGGCAATACATTGACAGCTGACACACTGAGTATTCAGGAAGTGATTCTAACATTCTATCAGGCCAGCTGCTTGTAGCTGATGGAGAACATAGTAAAAAACCTTCTCTGAGGGTCAGCCAAGTGGCTCAGTTGGTTACGAGTTTGCTTAAGAGCACGAGCTCTGGGCCGGCTGAATGGAGCGTTGGTTAAGAGCTGGCTTGGGATGCCAGAGGGCCCTGGTTCAGATCCCACATATGAGGGCCAGTGACACTGCCCTCTACAGCTAAGATGCTGAACAACAGCTCAACCTGGAGCTGGGCTGCCGTGAAGGCATAGGCTGCAGCCCCTGCTGCAGTGGGTTGCCATGGGCTACCGTGTATGGCCAGCAGCCAGAGTGAGTGGCCAGCAGCCACAGTGAGCGGATGTCCAGAAGCCGGCGACTGATCTGCCTCACCCGGGAAGAGCGCAATGATGGTGCCAACTTGGGCCAGTGAAGCAACGTCCTCCACAACTAGACTGAAGAACAAAAGGACAGCAACTTGTCTGTTTCCCTTCCCCCAATTCCCCAATAAAAATCTTAAAAAAGAAAAGAGCACATGCTCTGAGCTTGCTGGTTCGATTCCTACATGGGCCAGTGAGCTTCGCCCAAGTCGAGCCCAAGCTGAGCTGCCAACAGGAGGCAGGATGGCTCAGCTGGTGAGAGCACATGCTCCTAATGACAAGATTGCCTGTTCAATGGTGGGCTACACCCACCCGCTTCTGGGACTGAACTCGGCACCTTGAGCTGAGCTGCCACTTGGATGGCTCAGTGGATAGAGTGTGAGCTCTTAACAGCAAGGTTGCCTTTTCAACTCCCGCATAAAAATAAATAAATAAATAAAATTAAATAACGTTCTCTGCACTTCTTTCTCTGTGAAATGTGTTCCTTGGGCAGAAGCATTTGAGGAACAGGGTGGAGGGAACAACATTGTGATGATGAGTAAGACACTTCACCCCAAGCAAGCACAGGTGATAAATTTAAATAATTGTGTGTCTCCCATATACTACAGAGCATATACTACAGATGTCCCCTGCTATCCTGCAAGGGGGTCACCACATTCAAAGACATGAGCAACCCAATCCCTGCATTGCATCCTGAGTTTGATTTCTTGGGGCCTCTTCTGGCACCAATAACTATATTGGCCGATGTCCACCTAGGAAAATGGAAACAACTCTGAATATTTTTAAAAAAAAGGGGGGGGGGAGTTTAATATAGAAAGTTTGTTACATAAGTTTTGGAAAAGCTGAGATGTCAGATAGGCACCAATGATGCCACCTAGACAGAAGCAAGAGCAGGAAGCCACTGGGGGCACAGAGAGATGGAGTAGTGTAACTGGTGCCAGGGACTGGCGGGCCCCCTGTGGAAGCTGCAGCCAGAGTGGGCCCATCCAGAGGGACTGGAAGCCACACCACTGTCATGGTCACTGCAGGAGAAAACACCCAAGTCAGAGATGGATGGGGGACACACTGGCTTATCCCTTCCTCCATCCCTCCAATTTCCCATCTTCCTATTTCCCAGCTGACAACAGAGCCTGGAAGCAATGGCATGCAGGTGCCAACCTCCCTGAGTTACAGAACAGAGCAGGGGAAAGGTGAGGAATATATCTGGGGGCACATGGGGTCAGGACTGACACACTGGGCATTGGTAATTTTTTTTAAGTATCCAGGTAAGTCTGTGGATCAGCTAGGTTTGTGAACCACTGATATATACTAGAATTAGTGTGTGTTCCTAGAGGCAGAGACCTCACCTTATTCGTATGTCTATTCCCAGAAATTATTAGCACAATGTCTGTCATGTAGTAGATGCTCAATAAATGATAAATGGCTAACTTAATGACTAAATTAATGAGACTTTGTAAAAGCCATATTGCTGGGAGACAGATATGCATGGGGCCTTAAAGAAGAGAGGAGTCAGAGAAAGGCAGTTTAGATAGGAGGAAAAGCATGATACGAAGGGAACAATAAGTAGGTTAAACTAGCTGAAGAGGCTGGGTCATCCTGGTTGCTTTACCAGAACATATTGCAGGAGGCAGGGGTAGAAACTGGGTCATTGGTCAGGCTATTTGACATTCCATCCAGAAAAGAGATGATGGTGGCTACACCACAATGGTGGCCTTGGTGACAGAGAAGGGCACATACCTATCAGATCTATCGTAGACATAGAATTGACCTTGCTTACTTCATGCCTTGCTTACTTCTGGGGATACAGAAATGAAAGACATAAACCTTGCCCTCAAGAAGACACAATTTAGTGGACCAATAGTGGGCACACAGGAGATGCAGTCAACAAAAGCCAGAGTGCAACTCAGGTACAGGTTCCATCTCAGTGCAGCCTCCTGTCAACCTGCCCTTACATGGTTCCCATGGATCCTATAACATGTTCACATGCACCCCTGCTCACAGGGCAAAGAAAGGGCTGGCCAACCCTGTCTGACTTACCATCAGGTTTACCCACAGAGGTAACAGGAGTCTTCTGTTTTCCATTAAAATGTTTTTTTAAGGCTTCTCCTGTTGAATGCAAAAGTCATTGGAACTATATCTATATTCAATATAACATATCATTTTATAGATATGACAATTAATCATTAGTCTTTTTTTCTCACAGCTCTATTGAGATAGAACTGACATATAACACTGTATAAACTTAATCTATGCAATGTGTTGATTTGATACATTTATATATTACACAATGACTATCACCATAGCATTAGCTACTTCTTCTACCATGTCATAAAATTACCATTTCTTTTTTTGTGGTGAGAACAGTTAGGATTTACTCACGTAGCCACTTTCAAGTATATAATACATTATCATTAGCTCTAATCACCACGCTATACAAAAGATCCTCAGAATTGATTTATCTTATAACTGGAAGTTTATACCCTTTGACCAATATCTTCCCACTTCCCCGACTTCAAGTCTTTATTATACTAGAATAGTAATTGACTTCTATCCCTCTAGAAAGACTGATTTTTTAAAATATAAAAACAAAGGGCTGACATTGTTTGCATGCATCAGAAATGCCCCATTATTGCTTCTTTCTTTCTCTCTTTCTTTCTCTCTTTCTTTCTTTCTTTCTTTCTTTCTTTCTTTCTTTCTTTCTTTCTTTCTTTTTATTGATAGCCACTGTGAATAGAAAGCAAGGCGAGACAAAGACAGAGAAAACCTCACATATGGGTGATATCTATGGGGTGCTCTGTCATAAGCATCCCTGGGCTTTATTTGATCCCAGAATTTCAGGTATGTGGCAGCCAACTCATGTCCTTAGAAGTATGCATGCCATGTTCCAGAACTCCCACTAACTGGAACATTCTTTTGATATTCAGCCTACATATTTCTTTATTAAATTCCTACTGAAAAATTTGAAATTATACCCTTGATACCACCCACAGAAGTCTTTCTCCTTTGGTTGTTTATTCTATGAGCAGTTATTGCCTCATCAATCCCCCTCTTTCACTTGGTGTTCAGGAAAAAAATGTGGTTTGTATTAATATCTTCAATCGTCCTTCATAAATCAATACTCAGAGTCACTTAATTATCTTTATTGCTTTTCTTTCAACCCTCTGCTATTTACTATATTTGTCATGTTTCTCCAAACAAACATTTTAAGACGGTTGTAGGTGTCAAATGAAATATCCACTGGCTTTTCATAGGGGTCTCTAACCAAATTCTTTGCCAATAAAGTTAACAGTGTTGGGATAGGAATAGGTACAAATTTCTCCTCAGAGCAAGAAACAGAGACTGTCAGCACAAAAATGAGCTAGGCAGGGCTGAGTACTCCAAGCAGTTGTCCTAAATATTTTAAGAGGTAGAGGGGTACAAAAGCCAGGAGATAATTTAACGAGGGTACTAATACATGTCCCCTTATCTTGAACAAATGAAATTTTAAAAAATAAAAATAAAATTGGGAGGGGAGGAGTGGGGAAGTAAGGCAAGGTGGTAACCATACGCCATAGGAAATCCTAACCAATACAATAAAATTTGAACCAAAGCTAAGAAAATAATAATCTAATAAAATCCCCTTTTCCTACTTCCCAACAGAACAATGTGATGTTGTAGGAAACAAGTGGGAAACATTCTAGTAAACCATTCCACTACCTTATTTTGAAAGAATGAAGGCTGGAAGTTAGGTAGGTCAACAGTGGTATAATGAGGAGGAAAAAAACAAGTTGCCATGTCTCACCTTACTCAGGAATCTCTTTAGTTACAATTAGCATATAGTGAAATGTACAGATCTTACATTTGACAAGTCTTTAAATCAATATAAAGAACATTTTCCTCAATCTAGCACCATAGATTAGCTTTCCCTGTTAGATGTCATAGATATGTGATCTTTTTGTATCTGGCTTCTTTGGCTCAAAATAATATCACTGAGATTTAGCCATGTTGTTACAAGTATTAGTAGTTAATTATGTTTATTGCTGAGTGGTAGTCCATTTTATAAATATACCAATTTGTTTACCCATTATCCTATGATGGACATGCAGAATTTTCCAAGTTTGGGGTCAGTATCAATGAGGCTCCTATGAAATTCTTGTTCAATTACGTATGTTTTCATTTATCTTGGTTAAATATCTAAGAGTGAAGTTGATGGTTAGTAGGGTAGAATTATGCTTAATTTCCCCGATTCCGTTCTTTATTTTTTGTTTTTCTGCTGAGATTTCCTATCTTTTGATGTACTGTGACCATATTTTCTTTTATGACATTGAGCATGGTTATAACATCTGCTTAAAATTTTTGTTTGCTAATTCCAATATCATGGCCTCAGAGATTTTCTTTTATATTGAGAACGGGTCACGTTTTCTGGTTCTTTGTGTATTGAGTAATTTCAGATAGTATTCCAGATATTATAAATGTTATATTATAGTGACTCTGGATTCTATAATATTCCTCCTAAGAATGTTGATTTAATTTCTGTTTGTTTTATTAGCAATTAACTTGGCTGAGCCCACAGTGCATACTCTGTCTCTTGAGTACCAACTCAAATGTCAGTTCAGTTCTGTATCCTTTGTGCTGCTTTGAGTCTGCCTCATTCACATAGAGTTCAGGAGTTACCAGAATTTTTGGCAGCGTTTATATCCAGAAGCTTGTGCTCTGCCTCTCTAGCTATCTCCTTTCCAGGGTCCCCCTCACTTTCCAGTGGCTATGGTTGGCACAATCTCTGTCCTCTGGTTCTTTAGGCAGAGAGGCTAAATGGAGTTTTAGATGGTACCTACTATAAGCTCTTCCCAGACTTAAAAAGTTGCTCCCCCAAAGTAAATTTTCCCCATGCCGTTCTCATTTTCCAAGTACTAAATCTCCATTAGAATTTGAGCTTGTGCTCATCTCCAGTAACTTCAGGTAGTTGTGTAAATTATAATTTGTCCAGAGTTTATACTTGCTGTTTATAGGAGGGTCAGCCTGGTAGGTGCCTGGTAGGACTTGGCCATACCAAGAGCAGAACCATCATTTTTAAAATTTTGTGAAACTCCCAAAGAATTATACAAAGAGCTTGAGCCATTTTATCCTCCACTAACAAGGCGTGAGAATCCCAGTTGTTCTGTTTTACCTATATTTGCTATAATCAGTCATTGTAGTCATTCTAGTGGTTGTGAACTGCATATTACTGTAATTTAATATTCATTTCCCTGATAACAGTAATGTTGACTATTCCTATATTTTCCTTTATGAATAGTCTCCTAATTTTTAATTGGGTTATTCATATTTTTATTGTCTATTGTAAGATATATTTATATATTTTGAATAAGAGTCATTTGGACAGACATAAGTAAATATTTTCCAAGTCTATGTATTATCTATTTATTTTCTTAATGGTGTCTTTTGATAAGCAGAAAATTTAAATTATGATAAAGTTAAATTTATTATTGTATTCCTTTTTGGATAGTGCTTTTTGTGTTCTGTCCAAGAGATTTTTGCTTCCCCATAAGTCACTAAGGCATTCTCCTATGCATTTTTCTAGAAATTTTTATTTCCGCCGACTATTGTGTTTAAAGCTATGATACACCTCTAATTATTTTTTTGTGTATATAGTGATAAAAGGATTAATTTTCATTTTTTCCTATAACTATATCTAGTTGCTCCAGCATAACTTGTTAAAAATATTTTCCATTCGGGCCGGCCGAGTGGCGCGTTGGTTAAGGAGCTGGCTTGGGACGCCAGCTCTGAGCAGCAGGGTCCTGGTTCGCATCCCACATGAGGGCCAGTGACACTGCCCTCCAACAGCTAAGATGGTAAACAACAGCCCGACCTGGAACTGGGCTGCTGTGAGTCACTGACAACGGCGTAGGCTGCAGCCCCTGCTGCAGTGGGCT
>NW_017731411.1:2250596-2253369 GCF_001890085.2 Hipposideros armiger | reverse complement strand
TTAAAAAAATTTTTTTTCCATTCATCATTGAATTGACCTGGCACTTTAGCCAAAAAGCAGTTGACCATATATGTACGTGGATCTATTTCTAGATTCAATCTGTTTTACTTTTCTATTTCTCTATTCTTATGCCAATACTATATTGTCTTGATTACTGTAGCTTTGTGCTTAAGTCTTAAAATCAGGCAGTGTACCTCCTCCAGCTTTGCTTTTATTTTTAAAGATTATTTAGACTATCCAAACTCCCTTGAATTTCCATATAATGTTTAGAGTCAGTTTATTGATAGCCTTTAAGAAGTCTGATGGAATTTTGATATTCTCCCAATTTCAGGAGAATGAACAGCTTAACATTATTTTCTGCTAGCCTGTAAACATATGATTTGGGTATACTTTTTTCCTTGACAATGCTTTATATTTTCAGTGTAAATACTCATACCTCTTTTATTAGATTTATTAATGCAAACTAAATGATATTTTTAAATGTTATAATTATTGTTGCTAAAATATATGCAATCAATTTTTCATATATTGGCTTTGTAAACTGCAACCTTACTAAATTCATTTATTAATTATAATAGATTTACTTGTAAATTCAGTAAAATTTTCAACATATAGAACCATGTTATCTAGGAATAAAGACACTTTTACTTTTTCTTTCCCAATCTTTCTTTTCTTTTCTCCCCCTGCATTTGTTCACTGGCTAAAATTCACATTATTGTGGTTGATAGTAATGTTGAGAATGGACATCCTTGACTTTTTCTTTCTCTTAGAGGAACAGGATTTAATATTTCACAATTAAGTATGATGATAGCAATAGGTTTTTAATAGATATTTTTTATCTGGTTGAATAAGTTCCATTTATTTCTACTTTTCTCAGAGTTTCTTTAATTCATTAATGGGTGTTGAATTCTGACAAATGGCAATTTCTGCCTCTAAAAAGACGATGATATGGTTTTATTTCTCTATTCTGCTAATGTAAATTACGTTAATAAATTATTAAACTGTTAAACCAAACTTACAGTCCTAGGATTAATCATCACTTGCAAATAATGTGTTATCATTTTTATATATTGCTTATATTTGCTAATATTTTGTTAGGACATGTTTAATATGTGTTAATGAAAAATATTAGTGTATAATTTTCTCTTCTAGGAACAGTTTTTGTTATCAGGCTAATGCTGCCCTAGTAAAATTAATTTTGGAGTTCCCCTAATCCTCTATTTTCAAACAGTTGCATACAATTACTATTATTTCTTCCTTAATAATGTGGTAGGATTCATCAATGAATCAGTGTAAGCCTGCAAGATTTTTTCTCTTCCTTTCTTTCTTTTAGAAAGATTTTTTAAATTACAAATTTAATTCCATTAATATGGAGCTATTTAGATTTTCTATTTCTTGTGTGTTAGTTTGATATATTTTATCAGGGAATTTGTTAATTTCATCAAAGTTGTTTAATTTATTGGCATAACTATGCTTATAATGTCTCATTATTATTGTTTAGTGTCTGTAGGATCTGAATGATTCCCTCATTCCTCTTGATCTTGGTAATTTGCATTGTCTTTCTTATTCTTTCTCACTGAAGCTGAAGCTTTATTATTTTCTTTGCTTCTTTTTTCCAAAAAAAACCCCAACTTTTGCTTTATTTTCTATTTTGTTTGTTTCTGTTTTCTTGTTTTCTACTCTTATTTTTATCATTTTCCCTCCTACTTTTGGTTTATTTTCCTCTTTTCTAGATCCTTGAAATCAAAACTTTGATCAATCATTTCTTTTAGACCAGTGGTTCTCAACCTGTGGGTTGCGGCTCCTTTGGGGGTCGAACGACCCTTTCACAGGGGTCCCCAGGTACTCGTATGTGGGCGTATCTGCATGTGGACCTGGAGACGGATAGAGGAGCAGTGTCTCAGTTCCTAAGACCATAAAAAATATGTGTTTTCCGATGGTCTTAGGAGACCCCTGTGAAAGGTTGAGAACCGCTGTTTTAGACCTTTTAAGTATTTTAAACTGTAACATTTTCCTATAAGGACTATGTTAGCTGCATCTCTCAAATTTGATATTGCATTTTGATTATTATTCAGCTTAAAATATTTTCTAATATCTCTTGTAATTTCTTCTTAGATGCTTTGATTATATAAAAGTATGTTATTTGTAAATATTTTGGATTTTTAAAGTTATTTTGTTATGGCTTTCTTAATTTAATACCATTATGATCAGATAATATATTCCTTATGAGGTTTGTTTCATGGGCCAGCATATGGAAGAGATTTAGTATGTGGGGACAAGTATGTTCTATGGCTAGGGCTCCTCAGAGCTCTAATTGGTTATACAGTCCACACATGCCTGGTGAAAGTATTTAAAAATTTCAGTTAGATACTTCTTACTCTTTTGTGGGGCATTTCTTCTCTTATCACTGTTCTGCCAGGCATGAGAGTGGCCATCTCCTTTTCTATAAAGAGATTGTTACTTTCTAAAGTTTAGTTTACTTAATTTTCTCAACTCTTTGATTTGTTCAGAAAGCAAAAAACTTGTAACTTGTAGCTTATCTGGCTTGTATTTGTTATTAGGTGAGAGGTAGTCTCTTGTCAACTTATACATCCTAACTGGAAGTGGAAGTCCCACTCAGGGTCTTCTTTTTGGAGGGAGGGGTCTAGAACTTAGAGATCTTCCTTTCTTCCTTTCCTTCCTTCCTTCCTTCCTCTCTTTCTGTTTCTTTCTTTCTTTCTTTCTTTCTTTCTTTCTTTCTTTCTTTCTTTCTTTCTTTCTTTCTTTCTTTCTT
>NW_017731411.1:2237817-2243267 GCF_001890085.2 Hipposideros armiger | reverse complement strand
AAAAAAAAAAAAAAGACACCTAGATCCAAATGTTCCCCTATCCGGAATGCAGTTGACACTCAATAAATGTTTGAAACAATAAGTGCAGGGGAGAGATCTAGTTTCCAGTGCCTGCTTTATCACTTGCTGACGTGAGACCATCAATTAATTTCATCTGTGATTAAGAACACAGTTAGCTGCTCTGTTCACCATAGGTATTATTGTGATGATCCAAAATGAAAGTGTTTGTTAAAGCACAGAATGAGCTGTAAAGTGTTGTATGAATGAACTTACCTGTTCAAATCAGTAAGAACAAGTGTCATTTCCATCCCATTTGTGTGAGAGGGAGGTTAATAATTTATTTTCAATTTATGCACAAATTGATTTTTTTCTCTTGCCTTTAATCAAGGCAGGAAGTAGATAAATGGAAGTAAGTATAGTGGAGTCGAGATGGCTAGTGTCTAAACCTGGGTAATGCATCAAGTAGCTGTGTGCCTTTCGTCAAGACACATTCCTTCTATGGACCTCAGTTTCTTTATCTATAAAATAAGAGTTACACTAGATTGCATAGGAGTTCCTTTCCAAGTCTAACATTTCAGGGGGGATTTCATGTGGTCCTAGACATGTGGTTGGACACCACGAGACCAATGGTGAATTGACGTGCAGCCTCTCCAAGTCTTTGGTTGGAACTACAGCTGTGTACTGCATGACCACATTTCAATCAACCGCCGACCATGTATACAACGGTGGTACAATAAGATTATAACGGAGCCAGAAAATTCTCATCACCTAGTGACATCACAGCAATCATAACATCACCGTGCAACGCATTACTTACATGTTAAACAAGCCGACTGTGCTGCCAGTCATATAAAACTATAGCACATACAATTATATACAGTACATAATACTTGATAATGATAATAAGACTATATTACTGGTTTATGTATTTCTAATACTATCATTATTATACAGTGTACTCTTCCTACTTATGAAAAAATATTTGCTATAAAACAGTATGCCATGTTACACTGGCAGCAGCCCCATACATCTATACATCTCATGGATACTGTGACTCTTGATTGCATCATTTTCTCTTGTGTTAATTTAATCTCCTGCTGTTTAGTTCATCATGGCCCTTAAGCATAGAAAATCCACTGTTAATGTTGCCAGTAAGAAGTCATGTCCAGCGATTCACCTGCAATCAAAATTAAAAGTGATTAAGGACTATGAAGTTTGAAAATCGGTGATGGCTGTTGCTTACCAGTCAGGAATGTCCCATTCCACTGTAACTATGATCTGGAAGAACAAGAACAATGTGACAGGAGCTTTTTTTTTTTCTTTAAAGATTTTTATTGGGGAATTGGGGGGATGGGAACAGAGCTGGGGAATTGGGGGAAGGGGAACAGACAAGTTGCTGTCATTTTGTTCTTCAGTCTAGTTGTGGAGGACGTTGCTTCACTGGCCCANCTTTCTTTCTTTCTTTCTTTCTTTCTTTTTCTATTGTAGTAAAGTATACATAACATAAAATTTACCATTTTAACCACTTTGAAGAATACAGCTCATTTAAATTGTTCTACAACCATCACCACCATCAATTTCTAGAAATTTCTCATCTTCCCAAACTGAAACTCTGTACCCATTTAACACTAACTCCTCATTCCTTCCTCCCCCAGCTCCAGTCCCTGGAAACCCTATTCTACTTCCTATTTCCATGAATTTGTGCTAGGTGCCTCATATTAATGGACTCATACAGTATCTGTCCTTTAGTGACTGGCTTATTTCATTTAACATTCAATGCCCTCAAGGTTCATCCATGTTGTAGCATGTATCAGTTTGCTTCCTTTCTATACTTAATATTGAATACTATTCCTTGTATGTATAGATCACATTTCATTTATCCATTTATCTGCCTTGGATTGCTTCCATCTTGGGTGTTGTTGTTGTTAATAATGCTGCTATGAACATGGGTACAAATATCTTTTCAAGTCTCTGATTTCTATTATTTTGGGTATATGTCAAGAAGTAGAACTGCTGGATCATATAGTGATTCTATTTTTAATTTTTTGAGGAATTGCCATACTGTTTTCCACAGAAGTTGCATATCAGGGTCTTCTTAAAAGCAGGGTAAAGCTTAATTTTAGTTGGAAACCTTAAATCCGGAATAAGAAGAGTAGAAATTTGGATGGACAGAGAGCCTAATTTTCCTGTAGTCATTTCTGTAGACCAGCAAGCTCAAAAGCAAAACACAAATATATGACTGCATTTTCTAAATACTACATTGCTAATTGGGTGTCTATTAATTTGTAAGCAATAAGCCCATGTCATTTCAAAGTAGGTGAGCAATCTGAGATCATAGGGACATCCTTTCAAAGGGAATAGATATTCCCCCAATTTGGAAGAGATGGTGACTTGTGACATGTTTATATAAAATATAGACAAAAAAATGCTTACTGACAAAATTATTTAGCTTCTACAACCCCCTCCACCTCCAGGCTACAGAGTTCTAGTCAGCAGCACTGAAACCAGCCTTCTCTCTCTCTGCTCTCTGTGGAGGATATTCAGATAGAGCCCAGGTAAGGAAGGAAACACAAAGTAAATCTATCTATAATACATTCTTTTGTGATAAATAGTAAGACTGGATAGAATAGTATCTATTAAAAAATGAGCAAACCAAACAAAAAAGAAAAAAGAATGTAACACAGGATTAATGCAAAATTCTCCATAAAAAAAGAAGGAAATAAACATAAGCTGCAAAAATAAATGAAGGGTATACTTCTGAAGATGATTTATTCCAGAAACTGTAAGAATGATAGAAGAGTAAATGTTTTACTTTTCAGTATAATTAAAACTAATGGGCTTTATGAAATAAAGGATGAAAGTTGAGAAAATGAAGCATTCTATAGAGCAGAAGAGAGAACTGATAGTGCTAAGGAAATAACTGTGTGAGACAAATAAATAAAGCCACTATGAAACATAAGCAATTATTAAAGAGCATAAACTAAAACAGCATAAAAAATGGTATCATGTGGAGGATACTAACCACAAAGCAGAACAAGAAGACATAAAGGCAAATAGACAGCAGAAAATTTCCTGAATAACTATTGATAAGCCTTCCACAAGTGACAGGCCACATTATTGAAAAAATGATTAAAACCAAAATACATCTTAGTGAACTTATTTCATTTTAATAATGAATTCTCCAATCATTTAGATCAGGCTTTCTCAACCTCAGCAATATTTACATTTTGGACCAGATAATTTTTTTTGTGGGAGCTGTCCTGTGCATTGTAGGATGTTTAGCAACACCCCTGGCCTCTACCTACTAGATGCCAGTAGCAACTCCTCAGATTGTGAGATCCAAAAATGTCCCCTGAGGGGCAAAAACGAGCCCAGTTGAGAACCACTGTAGTAGAATTAACATGTCACCAAAAAGACAAAATTGGGTATTTACAACATTTACAACATTATATACCAAAGGCCTGGGAAGAAAGGTAGAGGGGGTTTTAAAGGAGATAGAATGTACCTCAAGAATTTTCTACTCAGTCAAGTTGTTATTCATTGACTTGTTTTGCTGTCCTTAGAAACCAGTATGAAAATATGAGTGTCCCAATACTAAAAGGAACAAGAGCATAAACAGAAAATTTGCAAAAGAAAAAAATACAAATGCCCCCCCCCCCAAACATGAAAACGTTCAGCCTCATCAAATGAAAGTAATTAGAAAGAGAAGATAATATGCAGTGTGGGCTAAGAGTCCTTAAACATTTCTTATAATGGTGGATGATTTGGTCTTATGTACCAGAAATTCTTAAAGCATATATTTTATTAACTTAAAAACTTAGGATTTGTCTTAAAATAATCATGAATAAATGGAAAGATTCACCTAAAATGTTTATTACACTATTGCTTTTAACAGGGAAAAAAACTGAATTGAACATAAATGTATTACAACAGAGGCCTGATCAATACATATGTATGACACTCATAAAAAGTCATTTTGAATAAGAATTCTGACTGGCATGAATAAAATTCTAACCTTGCAAATGCGCGCGTACACACACACACACACACACACGCACGCACGCACGCACTGCAAGTGACTGATTTAAGGTAATTGCACAAAAAAGCCACGGT
Source organism: Hipposideros armiger (assembly GCF_001890085.2). Lineage (NCBI taxonomy): Eukaryota > Metazoa > Chordata > Mammalia > Chiroptera > Hipposideridae > Hipposideros > Hipposideros armiger. The sequence goes on along the minus strand of NW_017731411.1, from coordinate 2,239,154 downwards.
ATTTATCACCGATGCTAGAGTTTTGAATTTCTTCTTTTTTGTGATTTTTATGTGTTTACCACATTCCATAGTCTGTATTTACCATATTTATTGTTAGTTTTATAATGAAAAATTTGTTTGAAATAAAAGTTTAAAGTAAAGAGAGACTTTTATTGAGCATTTACTCTGAATTTGGGGGTAAAATTAAATTTATCTAAATGGTCTAACCACCATATTAGAGTAAACAAAAATATTCTCACTGCATCCCTGTCTGGCAGTTCCTCCATTCTCTTTTGGGTTGACATTGGACACATACACATAATATTTCAGATTCCACAAAATCACCCATGTCAGATTATCATAATAGTCATGATATTTATGAGCAGTATCCAAATACACCAGAACATGCCAGAGAAGCCAGTTAACAATGACTCCTGTCCCCTTTGAAGGATGGAATGCAGTGATCTCCAAAAGCCCTGGACTCCACTGTTTGATTCAACAATTCACTTGGAAAAAAAAAAATCTCTCAGTTACACAGGGAAATCTAAAGCACTGGAATATGATTTACAAAAATTAAATTGGCAAGGAATGTGGCAATAAAGTTGTCTAATGTGTTCCAGGGTGATGGTGGGGAGATGATTTAAAATAGCCGAGGGCAAGTGCGATTTAAAATCGACTGCTGAGCGGTGAACATTTTCAGAGCTGTCTGAGTCTTGGGTTGGGTGTACAGCGTTTTAGTTCAAAGGCTGTAGTCCATTTCAGGGTTTGACAGGAAGAAGTAAGAAGCCAGCTGAATTCTTGCCAGAGGATATAGCAAAGAATTCAGACTCTGATACCCAGCCCAGTTCATGCTCACACAACAATGGTTCTATTTTTCCTTGTTTGAAATGCAAACCAGTCACTTTTCTGTTGCTACAGTTGTAACTAATGAAATCATCTTTGCAGCACTCTTACAATGGCTTCCCTTTCTATAAGTGAGTTGCCTTTTCTTGCTTTCTCTTTTCCCTAAAACACAGGTCTATAAGACTAGTTACAGTGTGTGTCAACACCTTACCAGGGAGAGACCATTGCTGTAGGTAACTTCCTTAGCTTGGATCCTTGAATAAGGATGATAAGGACATGACACAGAGCAGAGCCAGGATATGTAGCATGAGTCAAAATGAAATATTTATATTTTGAGCACAGTTATTTGAAGTTGTTTACTATTACAGCATGATCTAGCCAAAGCTGACTGATAAAGAGACAGCGTACCTATTACTGGAATTAAGACACATAGATCCAGAGCCGGCCGAGTGGCGCGATGGTTAAGAACTGGCTTGGGACGCCAGAGGGCCCTGGTTTGGATCCCACATATGAGG
>NW_017731411.1:2223085-2235877 GCF_001890085.2 Hipposideros armiger | reverse complement strand
CTGCAGCCTACGCCGTCACTGGCGACTCACAGCAGCCCAGCTCCAGGTTGAGCTGTTGTTCAGCATCTTAGCTGTAGAGGGCAGTGTCACTGGCCCTTATATGTGGGATCTGAACCGGGGCCCTCTGGCGTCCCAAACCAGTTCTTAACCATCGCGCCACTCGGCCGGCCCTGACAGGAGCTTTTAAAAGGATCTGCTTCATTGAAGGTAATGAGACTACCAAAAAGTTCAAGAAGACATGGAGAAACTTCTAATGACCTGAATTGAAGACTAGACACAGAAGCATATCCCTCTCAGCACCATAATGATCATAGCCAAAGCAAAAAGTTTGTTTTTGATGTTAAAAGGAAAGGCTGGACCCAACTATGATGTTGAATTTACTGCTAATTCTGAGTGGTTTAAATGATTCAAGAATCATTATTCATTACATGATGTGAATGTGATTGGTGAGTCTGTGAGTGCTGATGTGAAGGCAGCTGAAGAATTTTTGGCAACTCTAGATAAGCTGATTATGGGGGGAAATTATTTGTCAGAGCAAATATTCAATATTGATAAAAACTCCCTATTCTGGAAAAGCATGCCTGAAATGACTTTCATCCACAAGGAGGCCAAATCAGTGCCAGGTTTCAAGGTTTTTAAGGACAGTCTTGCCTGGGGGCAAAGTTGCAGGCTACAAATGGAAACCTTTGTGATCTGTCACAGTTAGAACCCAGGGCCTTCAAGCATATCAATAAGCACACACTGCCAGTGTACTGCAGGAGCAATGAGAAGTCATGGGTGACCCAGCTCCTCTTCTGAGATGCCCTTCTGAATTTCTATGTCAGTGAAATTAAGAAGTACTGTTTGTACACCTTTCAAGATTTTGCTTATTATTGATAATGCTCCTAGATATCCTCCTTTTATTGGCGATCTTTATCCTGATATCAAAGTTGTATTTCTCCTTCCAAATACTACCTCTTTCATCCAACCAATGAATCAAGGAGTTATAGCAGCTCTTGAGGCCTACAATCTGAGAAGGACCTTTGCCTAGGCTATTGCTGAAACTAAGGAAGACACTGATGCAATTCTGGAAAGATTACGTCTATGGCTCCATCAAGAACCTTGCTTGTGCTTGAGGTGATGTCACTAAGTAATGTAAGAATGGTATCTAGATGAAGACACTCAAGAGGTTCATCCATGACTTCAAAGGATTTTCCAAGGATGAGGAGGTAGCAAAAATCCACAAGGCTGTGGTTGAGATGGCAATCAACTTGAACCTGAGTGTGGGTGAGAATGACATTAAGGAGCTCCTAGATGTGGTTCCTGAGGAAGTGACTAATGAGGAGTTGTTGGAACTGGAACAGGAATGCATGGCTGAAGAAGAGGCAAGAGAAAAGGAAACTGCAAGAGAAGGAAAAGAAGAAAAATTCCCAAGAACATTCACAGTGAAGGGGCTAGCAGAAGCTTTTGCAGACCTCAGCAAGCTCCTTAAAAAATTTGAAACATGGACCCCAACACCAAAAGGTTTTCTTTAATAGAGAGGAATGTTCATGGTGTATTATCTGCTTACAAACAAATTTATGAGAAAGAAAGAAAAGAAAAGAAAAGAAAAAATAGAAAAAAAGGAAGGAAGAAAGAAAGAAAGAAAGAAAGAAAGAAAGAAAGAAAGAAAGAAAGAAAGAAAGAAAGAAAGAAAGAAAGAAAGAAAAAAGGAAAGAAAGAAAGAAAGAAAGGAAACCACCCTGGACTATTTCTGAAAAGAGTGACAGCTCCTCAGGAAGAGCCTGAGGCAGGTCCTTCAGGAGATCTTCCAGAAGAAGGCACTGTGATCTTAGGAGATGACAGCTCCATGCGCGTCATTGCCCCTGAAGACCTTCCAGTGGGAAGAGATGTGGAGGTGAAGACAGTGATACTGATAATCCTGACCCTGTGTAGTCCTGGCCTAATGTGTGTGTTTGAGTGTTAGTTTTTAACAAGTTTAAAAAAGTAAAAAAATATATAATATTTTTAAAATAGGAAAAAGCCTATAGTATATATAAGGAAAATATTTTTGTACAACAGTATGGTGTGTATGTGTTTTAAGCTAGGTATTATTAAAAAAGAGTCCAAAAGTTAAGAAAAGTTATAAAGTAAAAAAGTTACAGTAAGCTAAGTATCCCTGAAGAAACAAAAATTTTGTTTTATGAATTTAATGTAGCCTAAGTGTACAGTGTTTATAAAGTCTACAGTAGCGGGCACTAATGTCCTAGGCCTTCACATTTATGCACTGACTCACCCAGAGCAACACCCATCCTGCAAGCTCCGTTCATGGTAAGTGCCTTACACAGGTGTATCATTTTTTATGTTTTATATTATATTTTTACTGTACCTTTTCTTTCTTTTTTTTCTTTTTAAAGATTTTATTGAAGAATTGGGGTGGGTAACAGTGTTGGGAATTGGAGAAGGGGACCAGCCAAGTTGTTGTTCTTCAATCTTTGTAGTGGAGGACGCCAGTCGCCATCTGGCTGCCCGCTGGCAGCTCGTGGCCTCTAAGCTCAAGGTGCTGTGTTCAATCTTAGTTGTGGGTGGGCGTATCCCATGCAGGAGTCAAACCCAGCAGCCTTGTTGTTAAGAGCGCATGCCCTATCCACTGAGCCATCCGGGCAGCAGCTCAGCTCAAGGTTCTGAGTTCAGTCTTAGTTGTGGGTGGGCATAGCCCACCATCGAACAGGCAATCTTGTTGTTATGCCAACTGAGCCATCCTGCCACTCGTTGGCAGCTAAGTGACAGCTCAGCTCGGCACAGCATCACTGGCCCATGTGGGAATCGAACCGGCGGCCCTGTTGCTCAGAGCTTGCGCTCTTAAGCCAATTCTTAACCAACTGAGCCACTCAGCCAGCCCCTTTACTATACCTTTTCTATGTTTAGATACAGAAATAATTACCAGTATGTTACAATTGCCTACAGTATTCAGTACAGTAACATGTTGTACAGGCTTGTAGCCTAGGAGCAATAGGCTGTACCATACAGCCTAGGTGTGTAGTAGGCTGTACCATATAGGTTTGTGTAAGTGCACCCTATGATGTTCACACAACAAAATCGCCTAGTGGTGCCTCTCTCAGAACATATCCTGTCGTTAAGCAAAACATGACTGTACATCTGCCAATATTTCTAAATGAAAAGTGAACAATGGTTAATTGCTCAGATGCTTCCAAATGTCCAGATGTTTGGCATGGAGACCTAGCATGTGCGTGATTGACTAAATTGCTTCATTTCTCATCCAGACATTTTGGCTTGGTTCAGACGCAACCTCTCTTTCTAGACCTGGAAGAGAATCCCATAATAGCATCAGAACCTACAGTGCAGACTAAAAGAAGTGTGAATTCTGAGCTTTTTTTTATACACAGATAAAAACTAACTCAGATTTCTTATAGATAAGAGGGGCAGAGTTGTTTTCATGCCATCCCTTCAATTATTCCACTTTGATTTTTCAATCCGAATGAAAGATTCATGACTCTAGATGGTTTAGGCCCCTAGAAAATGTAGTGACTAATGAAATCAACAAGCAGATTCACTTCAGTCCAGCCACCAGGTAAGTCAAATTTACCGATAAAAGGAGTGAATATCTTAAGACAGTCTCGTTCCTTTGGTTATTCCTCTTTCTTCTCTTTGTACTAAGCTATAAGCATACCTCTTCATACTAAACATGCCTCAAGACTCATTTCCTTATCTTTAGCTCTTATTTATCATCTTCAGAAACAGATCTATTTTCATTACATCAGTAACCACCTCAACATAAATGTAGAGGGAGAATGGTACTGAACCTAAGCTGTCCAACACCCCAAAGCAATAGCTTTATGTCCCAGTGGGGGAACACATTACAACTATTAAAAATTTAAGAGCACTTCAAACTTCAAACACCCACATAAATGGTAACACACATTGTGAGACATAATGTGTTTATATGTATTAGGTGAAAGTAAATATTGTAAAATTATGTTGGCAATAAAGAAATAAAAGTAGGCTATTCATTCATTTTTAACAAATATCCTTTGAGCACTGTGCCAGGGATCTCTATTAGTAATCTGGTACTATTATATAATGCTGCGATTCTGAGGGACAGCAGCTTGAACTGGGCTCAACCGGGCAGCCCTTGTAGTCTTGGTTGGGGTCACTATTGCAACTGCGGTCAGTTGCTGTATTAGCTGGGAACTGGCTTGTCTATGATGTCCTCTAATAGAATAGCATATCTCTGCTTCACAGGGCTCTCATCTTCCAGCAGGTTATCAAGGCTAGTTATTAAAGTGGTTGGCAGTGTTCCAAGAGAACATGTAGGAGTGTGTGAGGTTAGGCTTGGAAATGATACAACATCACTTCCATCATATTCTAGTGTTCAAAGCTAGTCAAATTAGTCCAGATTCAAGGAATAAGAAAATAGACTCAACTTTTAGATGGGAGGAGCTGCAAAATCAAATTGCCAAGGGCCGGCCGAGTGGCGCGATGGTTAAGAACTGGCTTGGGACGCCAGAGGGCCCCGGTTCGGATCCCACATATGAGGGCCAGTGACACTGCCCTCCACAGCTAAGATGCTGAACAACAGCTCAACCTGGAGCTGGGCTGCCGTGAGTCACCGGCGACGGCATAGGCTGCAGCCCCTGTGGCAGTGGGTTGCCATGGGCTACTGTGTGTAGCCAGCAGCCAGCATGAGCAGCCGTCCAGAAGCCGGCGACTGATCTGCCTCGCCCTGGAAGAGCACAATGATGATGCCAACTTGGGCCAGTGGAGCAATGTCCTCCACAACTAGACTGAAGAACAAAACAACAGCAACTTGTCTGTTCCCCTTCCTCTAATTCCCCACCACTGTTCCATCCCCCCAATTCCCCAATAAAAATCTTTAAAAAAAAATCAAATTGCCAAGAGTATGGATACACAGAAAGGTAGAGAACTGGGACCATTCTTAGAAGCAACCCACCACACCCCTCCAGATGCAATTTCTCTACCCTTACACATTCGAATTTCTGTCCCAAAGGGATGATGTGTATGTACTACATCAATGGAGTCCCTTGCTCACTATCTTCTAGCTGAGTGTAGGCAACGCGAAATCAAACACAGGAAAGACATTAGCAAGAAGGAAGATAGTGAATTTGTTCCCTGGCTTCCTCTGGCTGGCTTTTTACTTTGACCAAAGGTCAGTGCTCCTCTCAAGTGCTAGCACCAGAGGCAGATGCCAAGTATCAAATGGGACCCAGGTAGGCGGGGAAGTATGGGTTTGGGGTGTATTCTTCTAGTTGGCATGGTCAGAAAAGATCTTTCAGAGGGGGAGAGTTTTTAGCATCAATCTGAATAGTATGAAGGAATGAGCTCTGCAGGAAAACACGTGTGGGGTCAAACATTTCAGGCAGAGGGACTTCTGTGCTACAAACAAGAGCCTCCCACCAATCACCAGCTCTCTAGTCACAGCTGCTGGCAGTATGAACATTCCTGAGAAATATTCTTCCACCACCTCCAACTCAATGTCTTCCAAAGTAAAAGGATCATCTTTTGATTCTTCTGTAACTCTCACTGCCCTGTTTTCATCATTCTTATGACTTACTGCATTAAAAATCTAGCATTTTATATCTGGAAATTTGAACCTCTTATTCCCCTCCACCTCTGTATTACTTTTTCAATTTCAGTTGACATTCAACATTATATTAATTTCAGGTGTACAGCATAGTAGGTAGACAGTTATATAATTTAAAAAGTGATCCCCCTGACTAGTCTAGTACTCACCTGGCACTGTACATAGTTATTACCATATTATTGGCTATATTCCCTATGCTTTACTTTACATCCCCATGACTATTTTGTAACTACAAATTTGTACTTCTTAATTCTTTCACTTTTTCACCCTGCCCCCCAAGCCCCTTCCCATTTATCACCCTGATAAATCTAGTACCCATCTGGCAACATACATAGACATTACAATATTATTGACTAGTTATTGATTCTCTTTCTTCCCTATATCATTTCCCCCACTCCCTTGCAAGTGTTCCTTGCACCTCCCAGTAGTCAACTGGTTCAAGGCCTACTTCTGTGGGAAACCAAATTAGAATGATAGCAGTTAAACAGTACATAATGGCCTCTGATAAGGTTCCCATTCTTCCTTCTAAGTCCTACTCCTCAAGGACAAATTTTATTTACTCCTTCAGTTTTTAGTTCTTTTTATGTTGACTTCATAACTGTGGGTAAAATGCTGATGTCTTTTTTTTTTAATTTAACCAGTGTGATGATATCTATAGACTTCCTATATTCATATGAAAGATGAATATTTAGTCACTTTATTGATTCCACTGTCATTCTTCAATATTGACATGTATATTTTTAATTTTAAAATAATACATTTAAACCCTTATTTCTCCATAAATCTACTTCAGAGAGTATATATTGGCACCCCACTTAGCAAGGCTAGAATAGTTCTACCACCTTCTCTGAGCCCTGCTTCCATTACCTAACTGCTGTCAACTATACCTTTACACTTCCTGAGTCAAGGTCATTAACATTTACCTCTTGCAGTCTCCACAGAGCCTTCCCAACATTTGTCCATAAGTTGATTCTAAAAGTTGAAAACTATACAATATAAAATTTTAGATTCTAAAAGTTGAGAAACTGTATATATACAATAGACCCATCTTACCCATGGTTTTGCTTTCCACATTTTCAGTTACCCACAGTGAACTGCAGTTCAAAAATATTAAATGGAAAATTCCAGAAATAAAACAATTCATAAGTTTTAAATGGTGTGCCATTCCAATAAGCGTGATGAAATCTCAAGCTTTCCTGCTTTGTCCCACCTGTAAGCATCTCCACATTGTGCATACAGTACAGACATTTTGAGAGACAGAGAGAGGACACATTCACATAATTTATATTACAGTATGTTGTTATAATGTTCCATTTTATGATTGTTGTTAATCTCTTATTGTGCCTAATTTATAAATTAAACTTTATCACAGGTATATGTGTATAGAAAAAAACATAGTATATATAGGTTCAGTACATTCCACCATTTCAGACATCCACTGGGGGTCTTGGAACATATTCCCTAGGGGTAAAAGGGATTACTCTATAAATACACATATGTCTCAATAATGCACATGCAATGTGTTTTGTAACATTTAGAATATACTTCAAAATATTTTATTACAATATTATTGACTATATTCCATATGCTGTACTTCACACCAGACTATTTTGTAACTGCCAATTTGTACTTCTTAATCCCTTCACCTTATCGGGGGATCACTTCCTAAGTGATATAGAAATGACTATCCGCTATGCTGTACACCTGAAACTAATATAATATTGAATGTCAGCTGTAATTGAAAATTTTTTTAAAATTCAATGTCATTTTGGTTTGTTTTGTTAATAGTTGTTAAGCTCCTACTATGTGCCAGGTGTAGCTAGGTAAAGAAGATACAGTGGTGAACAAAAGACTCTCAGTCCCTGGGCTCAAAAGAAGTGATGGAAAAGATAAAACCAAGCAAATGAATAAAGGGCTCCAAAGGAAAATTACAGGGTATCTGGAGAGTTTACAATAGAGAAACCTGCTTTAGATAGGAGCGTCAGTAAAGACCTCTTTAAAGAAGCGATATTTACTTTTTTAAAGGATGAGTATATATTGGGTTGTCAGAAAAGTCATGACGTATTTTTCCTATGTTTTTTTGTTGCAAAAATGCTTCATGACTTTTCCACAACCCAATATTATTCAGTAGAGAGTAGTGGTTAGAGTGATGTTTGTGTGCAGCCGTGTTTGGGGAGAGAGAGAAGAACAAATATGAAGGCACTAAGACAGCTAAGAGCTTGATGTGAGGAACCGATGATGGCAACTATGGGGACTATGCTGAGGACTTTGGTCTTTATTCTAAGCACAGGAAAACCAACCAAGAGGTAAGACAGGAATCAAATGATACCAGGAAGCCATGGGAGAGGACTCAAGACTATGATGGTAGGACCAACTAGGATGACTTGGTGACTAATAAATGAGATCATGTAGATTATGTTCTTAGCATAGTGTTGGGTGTATAGAAAGTATTTAATGAATACTCAGTATTATTATTTTCAATTATGGTTAATTGAAAAAATGGTTAAAATTGTCTAAGCTTCAACTGCCTTCCTTGTAAAATAAGGGTCGCATCCATCCCAAAGCATAAATGCAATACAGGAGCCATATAACAGACTATGAAGCATGAATCACTTTTGTTAATGGATGGATGTGGCCAGTGGAGTAACCTGGTTTCTCTTTCATCTTGAGGATGTTTTCACTGGTGTGGAAATTACTCTTGGCTCTCAGAAAATAAACCTGCGTGTGCGTGTAGCTTAGCTCTGGAAGTGCAACCGGTTTCCTTTGCTTTGACACAAGTGCTTTTCTTCCTTAACACTCACCAGATCTCTTGCGTAGGAGTGGAGGTGTCTGCCAGGAATTGCAAAGTGAGCATTCAGCCGGGCGCATGTGCCTTGGCATTCTTCCTGCCACCACTGCCAAAATATCCAAACCTGAAACTAGCGGCACGGCAGGTTTAACGATCCACTGATGGAAGCTTTGAGAAATGTGTGGTTTCTATTTGTGCCAATGGGGGTATTTTTCCTCTGGTCCCCATTTTCTGCAGGTGGTCCATTTAATTTAACTTCCAGCCACCACTTTTGGCTTTGATTCAGGGAAGTTACTTGTCTTTCCCATACATTTCAAATTCCAGAATCCTTTACATTTCCTGTGTTTTCTCCCCCTCCCTTCATCCCCACCACCCTCAAACTCCGCTGCATAAAAAATATATAAATAAATAAGTAAACCTCCTACAGAATAAAAAATTTCCATGAGTCTGAACCAAATCTGGCATCATTTATACCTGAACAGCCATTTGACTCTGTGGCCGGAAATGGTTTGCTTCAACACCTGAGGGTTTTGGGGTTTTTTTGGTTTTTTTTTTAATGACCTTATTTTAATGGTTTGATTTTGACAAATCCTGGGCTCCTGCTGAAAGGGATACGTGAGACACCTCATTTCTCTAACTGGGTGACGGGAGTTTATGAAGTCTAGGCTAGTCCAGTGAGGCAAAGAAAGCTAAAGGCGATGCTAAGAAATGAATAGGAGTTTCCAGTTTGGTCAGGCCCTGACAAGGGTGAAGTCCAGGGCACATGCATCCCCCCTGAGGTTAGGAGAGGAAGGCATCCTGGAGGAGGTGATGCTTCCAAGCCGCAGCTGAGAGGACGGGAAGGCACACTCTGGGAGGACCTTCTAGGGGTAAGAGAAAGACTGAGGCCGGGTTGCAGTGAGCAGATATAGAAGGCTTTGAGTAGATTTTTTTTTCTCTAGGAGGAGCTGGAAAAAACACTCAAGATAAAGGAACCTGGACAGCATGGCAGGGCCCATGGCCTGATGCAGAATTCAGAAACAGATGTGAGAATCCACCCAATAAGCAACAGGTGTGATTGCGCTTGAGTGTGCACATGGGTGTGTGCATGGGTGTACACAGATACAAGTAAGCAACTTAAGTCTTACACTCCACAACATTTTTTCAGAGACAGACAGGGCAGACATTAGGGAGCCACAATCATTTCATTATTTCCCTTAGAGAGATGAAGGGCACTGTCATAGCACTTTCTGAAGGTTGTTGGCAAGGAAAACAGGAATTAACAAGTAAGGCAATAGGAACCTCTGAACCGAGATGCCCTGTCCACTGAGGGGACCTGTTTCCCTGGGGAGCAGTGTCCTGTGTGACTGGGAAAACAAAACCAAAAAAACCACTTAACATCTCTGTGCCTCCTGTTCCTCATCTGTGAAGTGGGTGTTGTTGGAGTGCCTTCAATCAGAATGGGGGGAGTATTCTAGAACCTTACTCAAGATTAGGGGTCTGAGCTCACGATCACCCCCAGGATAAGCACAGGAAGAGCCCCCCAACCTGCATTTGCTCATCTGTTATTTCAGGCCACAGATGGAAAGCCCCTCTCCCTCTGACTGAGCACAGACCTCGCATTTCTTATGGTTGCCTCACTATAATTTCTGAATAGAACACATAGGACAGAGGTGTCTAGTCAAGCCAGGGACCCTGATGTCTGTAGATGGAACACCAGGACATCTTAAGAGCTCATAGGCGAGTGCGCAATTTCCCAAAGTTAAAGGGTAGGGCTTGCTTCAGGTGCTGTGCTGGGGGCCCGAGAGAGTGGGGGGGCGGGGGAGACACTATAATACGTAAAGCTATGCTGGAAGATTTGATTTTCTTTTGTTTTGTTCTATCTTTAGGTCATGTCAGTCATGGTCAAGTACGTAAACTTTTCAGGCAGGTTAAAGCTATAACACAGTTTTTTTGTTTTTTGGTTTTTTGTATGAGCCCAAGTCTTCAAAAAATTAAGAAAACTTCTCAAGTTCAGCTAGCTAGATAATTCATTGCTTTCTTTTAATTACTCCTGAACTTCAGAGAGCTGCTCATGCTACAAAGTGCTCTGACACTGATAAGATGCACAGATAACTGACCCATGGAGGTGTTTGGACGATTAAATAAAATATGAGTGTACATATAAAGCCCTAAACATTAAGATGCTCATGGCAGTCAAGCTCTTTCTCCTATGTATCCCTGGGTTGGCGTCAGCCCTTCCCTCGTCTGTGCTGGCTGTGAGCTGCCCAATCTCTGGGAGAGTCTATTTTCTTTGCTTCATCCTAATGTCAGCCCTCCAGCTGAACTGTATGCCCTTGAGAACTGGGGTCAGACCTTATTCATTTTTATAACCTCCATAACTAAATGTATCCAAAAATATTAGGAAGGATTAGAGCCGCTTCTATCTTGACCAGCCTCCCTAAGAACTTTCGGGGCTTGAACAATTCATGGTTGCTTCCCTGGTTTTTGAAGCCTTGCTTCATTTCCATCCTTCCTCTGTGCTTCTCAAAATACTACAAAGTGTAGGCTTATTTTCTAATTTAAATTTAAATTAACTTGGCTTTGACAACTTGGCCCTTGTGAACCCTTGGTAACAGAGCCCTGAGAGATGAGCTTTGGTGTGTCCTAACAACACTAAACAAGCAGAGAGGAGATGCCCTTCATCTACCTACAGCAGGAGGCAGTAGCCTCTTTCCTGATCACAGACAGGTTTACCTTCTCAGCCACAACCACGGCTTCAACCCTCTGCTTTCTCTAGAATAGAGCTTCTCCAGGTGTGGTCTCAGGACCAGTAGCACCAGCACCACCTTGAAACTTGTTAGAAATGCAAATTGTCTACCCCTTCCCCAGACCTCCTGAACCAGGAACTTGTGGGGTGGCGCCCAGGATTTGCATTATCACAAGCCCTCCAGGATATTCTGAAGAACAGTGAGGAGTGAGAGCCACTGATCTTCTGCTGGCATCACTAGGGCTAGGACCAGGCTGCCTGCACTCTGCTTTTCTGTTTTGTGAGAAAGTAATGGAGCAGAGGACGCAGGCTTTGCATTTAGGCAGTTGGCTGGCAGAGCTTTGGATTAGCTAAGGCTAAAAGGGCCTCTCATGTACCATTGCTACGCTAAACAAGGATTTCCTTTTATTTTTCTGATTTTTGCCTTGAACATTCGGAGTCATAAATTTCAGTGACATTTTAGTAGAACTAGAGTAGAGAAACAGCAACGTAAATCTCAGACAGGTATGCACTCTTTGGTGCATGGATACTCATTCCCTCCTCTGTGGGGGAGAGAGGAAGAGGATACGTGTTCATCTATTCTTATCAGCCCCACACAGGACTCGAGGACAGAATACTATGAAACGCCAAACCAGTTCTAAGTGCAAAACCTACTTCCTTTTCCATGTGTCAGGCTGCTTTGAGAGAACTTTAGAGGTAGGGAGTGAAGATAATCAAGGAAATAGAAGGGAGTGTAATGATGAGCCTTCAAAGTCCACATGGGACTGGCTGACAGAAAACCTTACACCTTATTCCAACCTCTGGGCTTTCTTAGGTCCACATTCAGGCACTCAGCTACTCTGGAGGTTCATTCACATGCACTTATAACTCAGGCTAGGGGAACAGTGGCTCCCAGCACAATCTGTCCATTCATCCCAGACAGAGAATAAGGGCTGGGTGCTGGAGACAACTCTGCCTCCTGCCTCAAGGAGCTGCTTGTCCAATGAGGACATGAATGAGTAACCAAGCATCATAACATAGCATTATGAGCATCGTGCTACATCTTATTACAATAGTCCGATGTGGGGATATTTAGATACCCAAGCCAGTCTTAGAGGGTCTAATGAATGTTTCCCAAAGGAAGTGACTAAATTTGGAGAATAAACAACAATTAGCTGGTGAATACTTAATTGGGTAGATGGAGTGAAAAGGGGGTGGGGGGTGATCCAGAGTGTAAAAGACAAAACTCAGAGCACACACAAATCGAAGATGGTTCATCAGATCTAGAGCAGAAGTGAGGAGGGAACAGGGGAGAATGAGACATGAGATTGGAGCCCTACATGAAGACAACAGTGTGGAGTTTCAGGCAAACTGACATTACAGACTTTTGATGGCACTTTAGCTGGAGTGGATATTTAATTTGAATGCAGTAGTCCCCCCTTATGTTCAGTACACACGTTGTAGGACCCCCAGTGGATGCCTGAAACTGTGGATAAATCCAAACCCTTTATATACCATGTTTTTCCTATACATACATACATACACACACACACACACATATGCACTTTACAGCTTCTGTTTGGCGCATCCGAATTGCCAGCATCACTACTCTCTTGTGTTTTGAGGCCATTATTAAGTAAAATAAGGATGACTTGAACACAAGCACGGTGATACCAAGACAGTAGATCAGATAACATTGAGGTTACCAGGTGACTA